>NC_088934.1:24087500-24097500 GCF_038396675.1 Hydra vulgaris | reverse complement strand
AAAACTTATGGTTCCAATAAATATTTAATTTTTGCGTTTTATATTCGATTACTTTTATATAACTTTTTTTTTTTAATGATTATGCCTCCCCAAGATCAAGAAGGTCACTACAGTCAAGGAGACTTCTTTTTTTAATATTATTTTAAATTGTCATTATAACCCTCTCTCAACTTTTTAAATTCAAAACATGAACCTTGGCGAACAAGATTGCTGCCTACAGAAACAAGTTGAGTGTAGTACAACTAGAGGCGTTAGGGGTTGACTGGGTTCTCATTTCTCTTTAAAAAAAATATCCTTTAAAAAAGAAATCTACTAAAAAGTCCTTTAATAACCTTTAAAAAAAGTTAAAATTTGACTGCTCTCTTTAATTTCTCTTTTTTTTCATTTAATCATCTAGGAAATTTTATTAAAGTGAGTGGATTATACGTATATATATATTAAAAAAAATATGTAGTTCTTTGATAGTTAGCAAACCTATTTATTATATAGTAGAATTTTAATTTATAATAGTTTTTCTGTTTGTATTTAAAATTTATTGAAAAAAATAAGATTATTTTTTTAATATAATTGTTTTCTCTTTAATTCTCCTTACTTTTTATTTCAAAAAATTGTCGTTAGTGAACAAATCTCCTTAAGTATTAGAAAAATATCTCCCTAAATTTCCTTAGAACCCTTACTTTTGGCCTAACTTCTAATAGTGGGAACCCTGGTTGGAACTCGGAACTTCTTGATTACAAGGCGAGGCCTCTCTTACCATACCACTACCACATTTGTAGTGGTAATGTATATTTGTCATATACATTAGTATTATAAATTCAAACTATTTTAATAATGACATCTCTTATGCAACAGTAAAAATATGAATAAATAAAAAAATGGTTGCAAAAGAAAATTTATTATGAATAATATTTTTCATATTCATTCTCCAAATGAATCAGTATTTTTTAAAAGGGCAAATTTCCTTAAGAAGTTTTGAGCAAATTTGCCTTTAAAAAAAAACTGATTCAAATAAGAAATATTACATTAAAACCAGACTGGTTCAGGATAAGACAATGTAGTTTGCTGCTCTCAAAAGTTACAACTAGGTGAATAGGCAGGATATATAATTTGTAAAAGTTATTTTTATTTGAGATTCTGAGATTCAAAACTTATGAATGCTTGCAATATAAATCTATTAAAAACTCGTTTATGGCTCACATGTCGTCATCATATTTTTAATCATTCTTTGGGTCATTTTGGAAAACTTTATTTCAAAAACAGACAACAACTGGTGTTATTCATTTTACAATTATTAAAATTAAATTGCTTCTCTAGAGAAACTTTCCTCTTGCATTTTCCATGAGATCCTTTGATATTGAAAAATCTTTGTTAAAAAAATGCAAATAAAATTGTGTTTTCTTTGAAAAATAACAATTTAAAGTATCACAGATAAGAAATTTATGAGATGCTGCTGAATTATCAATATTCCTACAGAAAGATGGTGTGCATTTATAATTTAAAAAACAAAGGAAAATTAAAATTCATTCGTAAGAATGGGACAAAAATGTAATTTATTTAATATCAAGCTGTTTTCAAACCTTTAAAGTAACCATCAATACATAAAATGTTTTTAAGAATATAGTTTGAAATATATACATAAAAATAAACAAAATAGAACACATAACAAATAGAAACATAAAAATAGAATATAAAAGAAATAGAAATATATACATAAAAATAAAACATATAGAAACATAAAAATAAAAAATAGAAAAATTTTTATAAAAATTTCTTATCTTCATGCAAGGCTATGCAAAACAAAGTTTTTAAAGTGGTCAAAAGTTGCAATAAATAGTAATTATTTGCTTATTTAGCACAGTACAAATAATAATATTTTATAGGATAAAATAGCATGAGTATTAGGACAGTTATTTTACTGACAAAAAAAATGTTCTTAACAAATATTTGCTATTGATGTAAATATTTCCTAATCTTTTTTGACTTTATAACAAAATCCTAATTTTTACTTATTTTAGTCTAAAAACCAAAATAATCAAATTCAGCATTACTTAAAAAAAAAAAAATTGTATATTTTTTAAATAGTATTTTAAAAATTTTTGTTTTTTGGTATGCCCTAACATGTGACGCATCTGACCAAAACCAGTCAGCTGTCGCGTTATGTTATATTGAGAAAACCATCAAAACATCTCAAAAATTCAATTTTTATCATTATTTATTTTACGCATAATTATGTAAACAATTATGCTAAAAAATAAATAATGATAAAAATTGAATTTTTGAGATGTTTTGATGGTTTTCTCAATATAACTTAACACGATATCCGACTGGTTTTGGTCCGATTAGTCACATATATATATGTGTGTGTATATATAAATGTATATATATATATATATATATATATATATATATATATATATATATATATATATATATATATATATATATATATATATATATATATATATATATATATATATATATATACAGTAGTGGCCAAAAAATTAAGGCAGGCTACGTTTTTTAAACTTTTTTAACTTGTTTATTTATGGCGTTATTACCTTGGATACAAATAATTTTTTTATTATATTTTGATTTTTCAAGATATTTTGATTTATTTTACACCGTCAGGTTGCCATTGTTGTGATATGGGTAAAAAGCATGATATTAAAAACTTTGTTAAAGGTAAAATAAATGCACTATTTTCGGAGGGCTATTCTCAAAGTAATATAGCAAAATGATTAAAAGTATCAAGATGTGCCGTGCAAAATGCTTTACGTGTGCAAGACTATTCAAATCGCATAAATTGTGGCAGAAAACGTGTGAGTACATCACGAGAAGTCCGTTTTTTAAAGAATGTTGTTAATAGTGAGCCCCACACAACATCTGCAAGGTTATCACAACTTGCTATGGAAAGGGGACTTACTATTAGTTCGAGAACAATTAGAAGAAGGTTGTGTTATGACTTTGATATAGTTGCAAGAAAACCAGCTAAAAAACCTTTATTAACTCCATCTCAATTACAAGCTAGGATTAAATTTTGTAAGAGTTTAAAAGACAAGACACCGGAATGATGGGAACGCGTAATGTTTACAGACGAAAGTATGTTTCAACAAATTAGAAGCACGGGCTATAATTATGTTAGAAGACCTGTGGGAGAACGCCTGAATCCAAAGTATACCATAAAAACAGTAAAACATCCTCCTTCAGTCATGGTATGGGGAGCAATCACAGCGCAAGGTCGATGCAGGTTGCACATCTTTAAAAAAGGTGAAAAAGTCAATGCACAAAAGTATCTAAGTGTATTGAAAGACAAAGTAAAACTCCACATGGAAATCACTAAAATCAGCATTTTCCAGCAAGATTCAGCACCTTGTCATACAGCTAAAACAGTTAAGAAGTGGTTTACTGATAATAAAATTGAATTATTATCTAATTGGCCCTCAAGTTCACCCGATCTTAATGTTATTGAGAACTGCTGGAATATAATGAAGCAGAAAGTTGCAGCACATCAGCCAAAATCTGAAGAACATCTTCAAAAAGTTCTTAAAGAAGTGTGGACTAATGAAATCACTCAAGAATTTTGTAAAACATTAGTACATAGTATGCCAAGAAGAATACAAGCCATGCTTGATAATAAGGGACATCCGACAAAGTATTGAACTATAACATTCAAGTCATTTAAACTTTTGCTATAATTTGCTGCTATAACCATTATTTTATTAAATATTAACAATTTTTGATAATTTTTATCTATTTTTTTCATTTATTTTACTTTTTCTATTGTGTTTGTTCAATAAAAAATTTACACTGCAAAATTTGAGTAATTTTTTATGACGTGCCTTAATTTTTTGGCCACTACTGTATATATATATATATATATATATATATATATATATATATATATATATATATATATATACATATATATATATATATATACATACATACATATATATATATATATATATATATATATATATATATATATATATATATATATAGGGGTCAATTTAATGGTCAGACATTGTCCGGCCTAAACCTCAGATTGTCTCATCAATTTACAAAGTAATCAGACATTTTGATCGATGGGAATTAAATTTTACTAAATAAGAAAGGTGTGCAATCAAACGCTATTGCTGACAACGCAACTGATTTTTTTTTTGATACAACTTGACCACGACTGTTTAGATGTTTTGATGATTTAGATGTTTCAGAAATGCGCTGAAAAATGAAACGTTAAGCTAAAATTAAACAGGAAAAAAAATGAAAAAACTAAAAGAATAAGCAAAACAATAAAAACAATCCTTACAAAAAAAAAAACTTAGAGATTCAAAGTTACTTTTTGTTACCTTTTTTTTATTCCTTTGAAAAAAATTACTTTAAAACTTATATTTTTTTAATTAAAATTATGCAAAAGGCTTAAAGAAATTACCTTTATTGATTGTTTAATAAATGAACAAGTTTTATTTAAATTATTGAAAATTGAAATTAAATTATTGAAAAGAAAAGAAAAATTTTTTGTTGAATAAACATTTCTTTCAAAATTTGCAAAAAAAAAATTGTTGAAAAAAGTAACATAGCCTTTTTAAAATTGCAATTTTTAATCATTGCATGCTTTAACTAGTAATTCAAGTTTAAAAAAACAAACTTTTAAACAATTCCCTGTTTAAAAGTTTAAAGAAACAAATAAAATTAAAAAAATCAATTAAATCATGGGAAGACTTAATTTAAGTTATTCATAATTTAAAGTAGTTTAAAAAAAAATCTTTTAAAGGATTTTAGAAAGACATGGAAAAATAGTTTCAAACATTTAAATTTATCATAAAAAAAACATACTAAAAAAAAAAATATTTAAATATAACATTTAATTTACACATGTGTTTATTTTAAACAATCATTACAATTATTTTTTGAGTCTATTTTAAAGCCTTTGCGTAAAATAAAAACTTTTAAAAAGATCAACGATTAAAAGTTATTCTAAATATAATGATTTTTATTGCATTTAAATTGTTAAAACATCAAAACAGCCGTTGTCAAATTGTAAACAACAACAACAAAATAAGCGTTGTCAGTTACGGCGTGAAAATTGAAGTCTATCTAAAAAAATATACAATATTAAATAGAAACTATTTTATTAAAAAACAAAAATCTGTGCTGAAATATTCTAAATAATAAGGAAAGAAACTAAAATTTCTACAACACTACAACTATAATTTTAAAAAATTTCACTTGACTAACATTAAATAAACTGAATAACATGGCACAGATTTCGATTGCATAACTCGTTTCTGTAAAACCGTTAAAGTTACACTGTCCGACCCAAACAAGTTTTAATCTGATAATTTGTCCAGTACCGTTTAAAAAGTTAAATATATGTATATATATATATATATATACACACATATACATATGCATACAGTGGTTTTCATGAATTTAGACACACTCATATTTTTTTTACATATATGTAAGAAAATACTTAGAATAAAAATAAAATATAAGTGCTACCACTAGTTTGATATATAATTTAATAGACCAAAAATTCACAAAAAAACACTTAAATTCGCTACAAGTAATTTTTTTAAAAACAGCCATGATAGATTGGTTAGTATTTTAAAATAATCAAAACAAAATTATACCAGAACAAGTTGTTGTGGCAAGAAAATCACCAATTTTGCAGCGCATTTTGGGAATACTCTAAAGCGCACTTTGTTACAAAAGTTATAAAAAGCGAGTATTTATTCAAATATTCAAGTACAATGCGCTAGCTCCAGATGTAAAATATTTGTATTATTTTTTTTGCATTTTCCTTAGATACCCTTAAAGCATGTTTTCCGCAGTATAGCGAATCAAAAATCAGAAGAAGAAAAATTTTCACCTCACCCTAATATATATATATATATATATATATATATATATATATATATATATATATATATATATATATATATATATATATATATATATATATATATATATATATATATATACATACACACACACACACACACACATTTTTTCTTTCAAATTTTATTTAACAATTTATATATAAAGTAATAGAACTAAATTGCCCCCAAAAAATTTTTTTGACAGGCCTTGTTAAGAAGCAGTACGCAGCTTGCTTTTTTCGTAAATGTTGAAAGCGTTCAGTTAAGTGAAAATTTATTTGTAAAAAGTAAACATCAGAAGCGTTCAGTTAGAAAAACTTTTTGGAATATTTAAATTATGTTTTAATGTCGTTTATGTGACGTTTATTAAAAAAATATTAGGTTGTAAAAAAGGCATTTAACCGCGACTGAGAATTTTTTAAAGAAACAAATTATTTTATGAAAAAAAATTTAATTTTAAAAGAATTTAAGTTTATGATTTTAAAAATTCAAATTTAGTTTTAAAGGAATGTAAAATAGTAAAACGTTGAATATAAAATTTAGTTTTAAATTTAGTTAAAAAATGTAAAAGTTTTTTTCTAATCGTCTGCTAACTAATTCATTACTTAAAATATAAGTTTCTCCATCATAGATTATTATAAGTGAAAGGAAATTAAAAACTTTTTTTTCTTTTAAAAAGGGAAAAGTACTTTTATTTAAGAGAATTCTTTTCACAAATGTATTTTTTGTTTCTTATTAATTCATGGTCTTGTACAGTTATTTTGATGTGTTATGTATTATATATATATGTTTATGAATATAAATTACGTTTACAAATATCTTATTGGTAACTGATAAAATCCATCTTTAAATTGTTTATAATCTATTAAAAATATGTAAAATTATTAAATCTGTAATAAATAAATTGAGATAAACAAAAAATGATTATGTTAAGTATAAGATTGTTTTAAGAAATAAATTATAAGGAAATATAATATTTTTCAAATACTTACTTTAGATTCTATTAATAATTTTTGTTAAATTAGTTTAAATAATTTTTAGCGCGGTTTAAAATTAAATTTAATTACAACGCAATACTTTAAAATGCTTTCAAAACAATAATAATTTTTAAACTCCTGTAACGAATAAGTTCTTAACAATTACAACATATTAAAAGGGTTTTAAAGTATTTATAAATTGTTTTTATTTTTATTTTTCAATACTTTGTTGTAAAAAAGAGCCCATATTTTTTTGATAAAGTGCTCAATTTAATTGAAAACCTAATAGGTTGAGTGAATTAAAAAAAGCAGTTGCTCAAAAAACGCTGAGTAAAAGCAATTGCTTTTTTTATTCATCCGGCCTAATAATGTGTATATCAGCGCATGCTTTTTTCTTGCACAATTTCTTGCATATTATAGTCATTTTTCATTATATAATGAAAAATGTCTACATATATATATGTGTGTGTGTAGACTTTATATATATACATATATAAACTTTTATAGGTAATACACGCATTTATAGTTGTATGTATGTATAGATACACTCAAAAAATAGCAATGGGCAACTCAAAAAGTCAGCGGTCGTCCAAAATAAATGAATTGGTTACTTTCATAATCTATTTTCATAGATGTATTCTGTCAAAAGAACTTTACACGATATTGAATTAAGAGACAATAAATATATTTGTGAAAATAATTCTCTTAAACAAAAGCAGTTTTTATATGCAAGAAAAAAAGTTTTAAATTTCCATTTGTTAATACTAAACTATGATAATCTTAAAAAAAAAACTAAACCTGCTCATAAAAATCAAAAGGGCAACTTAATTGCATTAAAGGCATATTTTTAGTCACCCTTAACAAAATTCGGTATCTGGTACCGTCATATATATAAATACATACACACATACACACACAGTAGAGTCCTGTTCACTCAGACTCATATATATATATATATATATATATATATATATATATATATATATACTATAGCATATTTATGTGAGCACTTGCTCACTTTTTTTGCTTATCGAAATCGATACAGCTTTTTTAGAAAAAAAAGAAAATGAAGAATAATGAATGAAAAGATTGCTGCCCCATCCCAAACCCTCAGCTGATGTAGCAGCACTCCACTGCGAGTCAAGCTATTTGTCAGTCAATGAATGTACTGAAGCCCCTGGCAGCAGGCTATTTCAGTATGGCGTCACACTGCTCACCTAAATCAGCAGTATAAGATATATATCAGTATGTATATATATATATATATATATATATATATATATATATATATCAGTATATATAAATTAAAATGAAAATAGATTTTAAAAAATGTTTTAAATCAATACTACATTAAAAAAAAAACTGGTAAAAAAAGCCATTATTCATAAAAGTTGCACATATTAACAAAAAAGTTTTGCTTAAAACAACAGTTTAAAACAAAACACTTTTAGTTTTTGGCAAGCGCTTTTTTATGCACTCGCCAAAGCGTTTGCAGGCTATTGAACGAACACAAAAAAAAATTAAGCACAGAAGCGCTGGCTAAATGGAGAGGACTGATTTAAATTTATATACACACACACATATAGTCATAAGAAATAAATATTTTCGATGGCACTAATACTAATAGAATATAAATAACTTAATTATTTTTTTCTTTTGTTTAGAAAAATTTGTTTGAATTCTTTTTTCATAAACTTTATTTACTAAACATGAATTCAAGTGATTAATAAAAAAAAAACATTGTAAACTTAGTTTTATTTTTTTTCAGGCTTTTTTCTAGAGAAAATTAAAAAAAAAGAAAAGAAGTTCAGTGTAGTTTGTTCCTCACATTTTTGAAATGTTCACAAAGCATATAAAAAGTCATGGCCAAGTTGTTGATTAGAAATATTGCATGCAATATGGTCACAATATTATGCAAATATTGCATGCAATATGGTCAATATAGTAAACAATCTCATGCCATTTGTTGTTAAGACTGATTTGACTGTTATATTAGTAAATTAGAATAGACCTAATTTATTAAAGTGATATGTAAGCTATTATAAAAAACTTCAGCTTTAGTAAATGATTTTTTAAATATCTTGTATAAGTATGCCATAGCTTGCATAATAATTTGAACATCTTAAAAATTATTTAGATATTATTCATATATAAGTAATAATAATTTTAAAAATATAAATTAGTGTGCATCTTATGGTCCTTATTGTCCATAAATGATTTGTTCTTATTCTCAAAACTTTTCTATGGTTATTACTTGCAACTTAGTTAAAGTTTTCCAAATTTTATTAAAGATTTAGAGAAACCTCTAGTGTGAGCTTAACAAGTTTGTTGACTAAAACTATATAAATGAATATCACAATAAAAATGTTCTAATAAATAATACAATTTAGCTATGAGTTTATATTTATCTGGTACAAAAAAAGGTTATAAGCTTAGGTTAAGTGAAGTATCGAATACACAGGTTTTCCTTTATGAGTTACAGTATTAGCAGTTGTGTCAGGTTTTAGCTAAGCAATTAAACTTAAGAATTTATTTGTTTGTTAACTGTTTTCTTTGAATTGACTTCTGAAAATCTGAACAATAATAGGGATTAAAGTGCTACTCTACACTACAACCTTTTGCTGACAAAAAATATAGGTTATATAGTGAATATGTAATCATTTTTTTAAATTACTTGTTTATTTAAAATCATTAATAATATGAATTATTATTAATATGTTTAAAAACAAATTTTTAGAATAGAAGTTTTTACCATATATAATAATGACATTCAGAAAAGAGGGAAGTTGATTTGGCATAAGTTTTTCTGCAATTTTAATTATTAAATCTTAAAAAACAATTTATTTATAGACTCTAGATAAGTTTTATTAGTCTAAGCATCTATAAGGTTTTTAAACATTGTTAATAATTAAAAACTTTTTATTTTTTTGGTTTTTAAATTTTTATTAGGTTTTATAAAGATAATTTTTTGAAACCTTTTAATATTTAGTTTTAGTCTTCTCAAGTAAAAAGTTTAGATATGATACTCATGAAAAATTGTTTGTTATTTAGATATAATTCTAAGAAAAAATGGGATCCTGATAATTTGCTTGCAGCATTTAGTCGCTCTGATTGGAGTAAAGTATGTCTAGCTCATCT
>NC_088934.1:23952500-24082500 GCF_038396675.1 Hydra vulgaris | reverse complement strand
TTTATATCTAATTCCAAGGGCCGACCCTAATTCCAAGGGCTGTGTGTATATATATATGTGTGTGTGTGTATATATATATATATATATATATATATATATATATATATATATATATATATATATATATATATATATATGTATGTATGTATGTATGTATGTATGTATGTATGTATGTACATACATACATACATACATATACACACACACACACACACTAACTGTGGTACAATAAAGTTTGGGCAAGTAAAAATTTGTTAAAATAAATATTTTTTGTGAACAATTTTGAAAAAACATCAGAGAAGCGTTCCTATTTTTTTGTTTGTTTGTTTATTAGCAAAGTTACGAATTAGTTAAACTTGAAAAAGAATTAATTAGCTGGTATTTAAAAAATAAGAAAAAGTTAATTAAATAAACAAAAGAAAAAAAAGATGACAATTGAATTTGGACAGCACCCAAATGAATGGTTTTTCACTAGTTACTCCTACAATTAAAAATCTGTAAATTGCTCACCTTATTAAACAACTGCAAATTCATTAAGTCAGACATATAGCAATAAATATCATTCTTATTGATAATATAATCAATTCTTGACAAAGAAAAAAAAGTTATTTATTAATAGCCATTTATAAATAACTAGATGTTTACAATATATGGTTTACAACATATGAATTAAATCGCTTAAAATTATCTAAAAAACTGTTTTATTTGAAACAGGAAAGTAAATAATGAATTAAATAATTTAGCAACCCTCGGAATTAGGAAAAATGAGGTCGGCAATAATTTATCGACCTCAATCTTTTAGAGGTTGACAAAACAAATTTGATACAAAGATCTTAGCATAAAAGATAGAAACGAGGTTGGCAATTTTTTGCCGACCTCAAACATTTTAAGGTCGGCATTGCCAAATGTAGTATTGCTAGAAAAATAAATGTATCAGAAAAATGCGTGTGCACAACTATTAGAAATTAAAAAAGCACAGGTACCACATTAAAAACACTGAGGTCTGGATGATCGAAATAACTTTCTGATCAAGACGAATGTTGCATCATCAGAAAAAGCAGGATACAACATATTCAATCCCAAACTTACAATTAGAATTCAGAAATACAAAAAAATGGATGTGGCTTAATCAGAGAGACTGATAGGAAGACATTGAAAAATTGAGGAATTGGTTCTTATATTACCCAAGGTAAACCATTTTTAAGAGTTAGAGACCGCATTGCAAGGAGAAAATGGTGTCGGGAGAGGCTAGCCTTGTCTGAAAAAGATCAGAGTTGAATTATTTTCAGAGATAAATGTAATTTTCAAATTTTTAATTGTAAATCTAGAACACACGTAAAATGATTGAAAAGTGAGAATGTATACAGCATATGCAAGCTACCAGTGGATCATTAGACATTTGGGAATGTATATATATATTTTTTTATTCACCTCCTTAAGACCGAGAAGGCCACTACAAATGAGGAGGCTACTTAATAGTGGTTATAAGCCTCTCTTAACACTATAACTCCGAAACACCAACCTTGACAAACAAGGTCGCTGCACTGAGAAACAAGTTAAGTGTGAAACTACTGGAGTGTGGTGGGGATCAAACTCGAAACCTCTCGCTTGTGAAGCGAGTGCTTTACCACTCCCGCATGTATTTACTGTATTTCCCATAATAGTGCTAGGTACATAAAGATATACAAAGGTTCAATGAATCAGTTTTTGTATTAAGGCACCCAAGAAACATCCTTGAAACTGTCAATACCAAAATTCTACTAAAAATATGCAACTTTAATTACCAAGATGTATCTTGCCACACAGCCAAAAGTATCAAAAAAACAATCAAGATAGATATCTTTTTTGTCATGGTTTTCCCAATTATCTGATTTAAGTCCCATTGAAAAATTTAAACTTTAAAATGTGCATTGTAAAATCACAAGCAAAACAACTTAAATGAGGTTCTTGAAACACTTGGAACTTGGATCCAAAAGAACTATGCATAAAATTGACAGTCTATGCCCACATGTGTAAAAATATGTTTTAAAGCCAAGGCTGGCTTTTTTGAGTACTGAAATTTATTGTCACTGTAAAAACTGGATTCATCCAAATTTAATTGTCACTTTTTTTTCATGTTTTTTATTTGATTTTTATTTTTAATTACTTGATAATTGTATCAAGTAATTAAAAATAAACTCTCTTTTTTTTAATTACTTGATTATTTTTTTTAACTGGCAATTTCATTAATAAACAAACAAACAAAAAAATAATGGTCTCTTAGTTTTTTTAACTGCTTCCAAAAATAATTATTAGCAAATATTGTTTTATTTGCGAAAAAAATGTTGATTTTCTGCTAGAGTTTGCCAGAACAAGGGGGGTACCGCCACTCAAGTTTTTTCCCTAGATTAGGCCCTGACACACACACACACACACACACACACACACATATATATATATATATATATATATATATATATATATATATATATACATATATATATATATATATACATACATACATACATACATACATACATACACGCATATATATATATATACATACATACATACATACATACATACATACATATATGAAGAGTACACAGGAAAAAACGGCATAGTCACATTTAAAAAGTTTTGAGAAAGTGCATATTAATCATTTATAAAAGTTATTTCTTGATTAATTTATTTGAAGTTTACATTTTTAATAAAATATTTGTAACTTTTATTAAAAAAAAAATTTTCCTTACTATATGCAAAGACTTTTATAAATGATTCATAAATACTTTCTCAAAACTTTTAAAATGTGACTATGCCTTCTTTTCCTGTGTACTCTTCATATATATATATATATATATATATATATATATATATATATATATATATATATATATATATATATATATATATATATATATATATATATATATATATATATATATATATATACACATATACACATACACATATACACACACACACACACTCACACACACATTGGTGCAATATAGTTTGGACAAGTAAAAAATTTGTTCCGTAAAAATGTGGGAAAAAAAAGTCCTCAAATTTTTATTTGGGTGGCGCCTAAATACAGTCGATGCTATCAAAAACAGTCTAGAATAGCCCCTGTATGCGTGTGTGTGTGTGTGTGTGTGTGTGTGTGTGTGTGTGTGTGTGTGTATATATATATATATATATATATATATATATATGAATGTATATATATATATATATATGAATGTGTATATATATATATATATATATATATATATATATATATATATATATATATATATATATATATATATATATATATATATGAATGTATATATATATATATGAATGTATATATATATATATATGAATGTATATATATATATATGAATGTATATATATATATATATATATATATATATATATATATATATATATATATATATATATATATGAATGTATATATATATATATATATATATGAATGTATATATATATATATATATATATATATATATATATATATATATATATATGCAGACCTTGGCGGGAGTAAATAAGTGCAAGAGCAGAGAAAAGCTCTCCTAAAACAAAAGATTTTGGTTTCGCATGACCCATCTATTTATTTATTTAAAAAAATGCTTATTAAATACAAAATTTGGTTTTATACTTATTACAAGCATATGTTTGCAACATAGTTACAAGAATGTAAAATACATAACAAGCATCATTTATTGTGCCATGATTTCTTTAGATGAGGTTGTCTTTAGGTTTTCACATTAGTTATCCATTTATTTATTAACAACTTGTTTGATAAAAAATTTATAAAAGAGTGATTATAAATTTATAAAAAAGCTTTTACTGCTTATAAAAAATGTTTTATATTTTCTCATTGTAATAGAATGCTATAGAAAATAGAATAAAATAGAAAAGTGAATAATATATTAAAATTTTTAATATATTAGTTTTAAAAGTAAATTTTTTAAAATAGAAGGTAACAGAAAAGTGAATAATATATTAAAGTTATTTATATATATAAAATACATAACTCATTGCATAAAATAAAAATTATTATGCAATAATTTAGAGTAATAATTTTATATTCATTAGTTATTCCGATCTAATTTAAAAAATGTGCATTTAAACCGAAAATTTTTTAATTTTCTCTTTTTAATTTAATTTTATTTTTGTAACAGCTGCCTTTATATAGTATTGCAGTTTATTAAGCAATTTTTTTTTTCTTTATAAAAATGACTTGCTTTTTTCATTTTAGTTTCAATGATAATTATACTTTTGTTACAAAAAATTATTCTTTTGCGAGAGCTGTAAATTAATTCTGTAAATAGTCTTAGGGAAGTGTGAAATCTCACTTCCCTAAGATGGTTTAGGTTTAATCTCTCTCTCACTCTCTCTTTCTCTCTCTCACTCTCTCTTTCTCTCTCTCTCTTTATATATATATATATATATATATATATATATATATATATATATATATATATATATATATATATATATATATATATGTATATATATATATATGTATATATATATATTTTATATATATATATATTTTATATATATTATATATATATATATTATATATATATATATATCTATTTAATATATATTATATATATATATATATCTATTTTATATATATATATATTTTTTATATATATATATTATATATATATATTTTATATATATTATATTTATATTTATATCTATTAAATATATATAATTTTTAGATCATCATGTTCCGGAGTTTGCAATAAGATCACCTAAGTTTAAGTTACCCAAATTAAATAAAGAGCGCTTAACTCGAAAAAAATTAAGAGAAAAATTTGTTGAAATGCAGAAAGCAAGAATTAATCTGGAAAAATTATCAAGAAATCGGCAATGTAAGTATTCTTAAATACTAAGTGATCTTTTCATGTATCTAAATGAAAATGTTTATTTTTTTTATAACTTAATTATTTAGTGTTGGTTTCTTTGGCTGAGGTTGAAGAGGAATGGATGAAAAGCTATGGGTTAATAGAGACTCAAAAGTTATCTCAGTTTTATGGCATAAATCATGATCTGTATGAGGGGATAGATGTCATGTTGGAGACTTTATTAGAAATTTCATTTTGCAATGCTAAAGTTTATAGGGGCAATTTTCTTGGAATTAATGATGTAATTTGTGCTGGATTTATTGCTTTTGCATGTTTAATTTTATATTTTTTGTTTGTGTATGTCTGTGTATACTATATTATAAGGTTGGTATAGTGTTGTTATAGTTAGCAGACCATAATTTTCTAAATGCTGATCTAAAAATGTGTTTTTTTTTAATTAAAAAATTTTTAATTAAAAAATTTTTTAATTAAAATATTGTTTTTTTTAATTAAAGTTTTTTATTGGTTATGATTGATGTCTTGTGTAAGTAGATACTTCTTTACCTGTTGATGGTTTTACTTCTGTGTACTATAACCTGAATGTTTGAAATGTGCTCTGTAATGCAGAAACCTTTCACCAAAATAAAAAAGGAGAAGAATTTGTTTGCTGTAATTGAGTCTACAACTTTTGTGATACAGCCAATATAATTTGTTATTATAAATATATACTTCTATACTTTGAGTTGGCAGAAATCATATATTTAAATATTTATAACTACAATTTAAAATATTCTTAACCCCTTTAAACCTTTTTAATGTTTTTTGTTTGAATTATTTTAACATTAAGATATTTTTTTTTTTAAAGTTTCATTTTTTATTTAGGTTCTTTATGCACCAACTAAAGTAGCTTTTAACACAAATGATGATTTTTTATACACTCTTGTTCTTTCAAATCTTGATGGCCATCCGCTAGACAGAAATAAGGAACTCGTTCATTGGGTTATGTGAGTTTTAAATTTAAAAAAGAACTGGTTAAAATGGTAGACAGTTATTTATTGTTTGTTAAACTCTTAAGCTGTACTTGTTTCAGCTGTCAAGTTGAATTTCTGTGCATCTTATGTTTTTGTTTTACTACAGCTTTTATTAGAACAGTGTTTTTGTAAATTTTTATTTTAATTTTTTTTGTTATTATTACATGTTAATTACTTTTTGTAAAATATTTATTAGGCGCAATAAGATAACATGTGTATGACATAATGATGCTCAATAAAAATTTGCTTGGAGCTCTAGTTATTCTGTTAAAACGTTTTAGATGAAATTCTTCTGACTATTACTCTAAGGGGATTACGTTTGATTGGCTATGCCCGCCTTAAGTTGCTAAGAAATAAGAACAACAATAGGCTATTTTTTCAGAAATTCAGTCTTAATCATCTGCTGAACGTGTAAAAGCTCTAGGAGGTTTTTCAATAGCATCAAATATAACTATTTATTGATAGAAATAATTATATTTGTTTTGTTTTAAAATTTATAAAAATTTATATAATATGATTTTAACAAAACAAATGAAAAGTCCATACAGTTTTTTTTGGGAGTAAATAAGTTTATAGTTTTTTGGGAGTAAATAAAGAATAATATACTTAACATGGTCCAGGGCTCAATTTAACGGTTGGACATCGAACATTGTCCGGCTAAAACCTCAGATTGTCCAATCAATTTACAAAGTGATCAGACATTTTGACCGATGGGAATTATATTCTACAAAAAAAAGCCTGGACAGGAATGGTGTGCAATCGAATGCTATTGCTGACCACGCAAATGATTTTTTTTTGTTTACAACTTGATCACAACTGTTTATATGTTTTGATGATTTAAATGTTTCAGAAATGTTCTGAAAAAAGAAATATTAAGCTTTAACTTTAACCAGAAAAAAAATTGAAAAACCTAAAGTATAAGCAAAATAATTCCTTAGGAAAAAGAAAATAAATTACCGGTTTTTACATTTAATCTGGTATTTTTTTTGCACGAATCTGGTAGTTTTTTCATTTAATATGGTGGTTTTTTGCATTTAATCTGGCGGGTTTTTTTTTTATCATAATAAATAGTTTTGCTTTTATTGCTTCATTTAATTTAACTTTCTTATTTACAATTTATGCCCGTTTTCTCTTCAATTTCTTAAAACTCTAAAATGAATAACGCATGAAGACAATCAAGTTAATGTTAAAGTAAGAAATTTGATCATTAATCTTTTAATTAATGAAGCGAAAAGTGTAAAAAAAGAACTTTTGTACAGAAGTAAGACTTCAATACGACGCCTGGTCCATCAATATATATCAATAGGTAATATCAATCCTGGTGTTGGTTGAGTTGGTTTTCAACAGTCATGTTGTACTGAGGAAAAATAAATAAGCTACATGAGTTAATTGGTGATAATAAAAACTGTAATCTACAGGAGATTAAGGTATAATTGGGAATTGATATCTCTACATTATGAAAATGGTTAAAAAAATTGAATTATACATATAAAATTTTAAGACCCATTTGTGCAGAGGTAAAAGAAATAAAAGCATATGTTTCATAGTATTAAAACTTGACATTTCAACAAGGTTGAAGAAATATCATTTATATTGATGAAAGTCTGTTTAATTTTCATATGATAAGAAACCAATGATACAGTCTCTTAGAAACGACCCCAAATCAACGTGTATTGTCATAAAGAGGCCGTAACATAACTATGAAATTAGCATTAAATTGTTTAAACATAGTCCAGAGTGAAGCAATAACTAAACATAGTCCAGAGTGAAGCAATAAAGGATTCTTAAATACACTTAAAAGTATTTTGGGGGAGGAAGAAGAGTTTACCATGGTGATGAACAACGTTAACTTTCATTATTAGATATTTATGATATTATCCCTATGATATTTTTTTTTTACCACGATACTCACCTTTTCTAAATCCTTGTGAAGTGACATTCGCAAAAATTAAGAATACTACAAAAGTTCAACTAGCTCTGATAGGAAATAAAAATTTATTAGAACAAATAAGAAGCAGTTGTGAGCACATTACTGAACATGATCTTTCAAACTTTGTGAGGCACTGCAAATCTTTTCTTACGCATTGTGTTAATGGAAATGACATTAATATAGAATAAAGTCATAATTTTTAAAAATTGTTTTGTGTATGTAAAATGTATATAAATAAATTTTTTCTGAAAATATCATTTCTTTCTAATGAGCCTTTTTGATCAAATTGATCAATTGATCAAACACAATGTATAATAAAAAAAGTTTGATAAGTGATTTTTTACTAATTATATATATATATTATTATTATTATTATTATTATTATTATTATTATTACTCAATGCTATTGGATTCTACTATTTGTTACACACCTATATTTATTTTAACTGTAATATGTAGAATATTTTTTATTATGAATCATTTAAGCGGTTTATAACATGCATTAAAAAATTAATATAAATTTAAAAACCGCCAGATTATTTGATTACAATAAAAGCATAACTATTTATCATGATAAAAAAAACCCGCCAGATTAAATGCAAAAAACCACCAGATTCGTTTTGTTTTTAATTGCATTTGAAAAAAAAATTTTTTAAATCATCTTTTAAAACATTTAATTAAAGTTACACAAAACGCTTTTACAAATTACTTCTATTGATTGTTTAATAAATGAGCGAATTTTATTTAAATTATTGAAAAGTGAAATTAAATTATTGAAAAGAAAAAATATAAAATTTTCAAGTAAATATTTTTTTCAAAAAGTTGCAAAAAAATTGTTTTAAAAAATAACGTAGTCTTTTTAAAATCGTAATTTTTAATCATTTCATGCTTTAATTAGAAAGTCTAAAAAAACAAAAACTTTTAAACATTTCGTTGTAAAACAGAAACAAAAAATAATAAAGCGATTAAATCATGGGAAGATTTAATTTAACTTATTCATAATTTAAAGTAACTTAAAAAAATTATCTTTAATATATTTTTAGAAAGACATAAAAAATACATTCTTACTAAAAAAAAATATTTAAATATAACGTTTAATTTACACATAATGTGTTTATTTTAAACAATCATTACAATTATTTTTTGAGTCTATTTTAAAGCCTTTGCGTAAAATAAAAACTTTTAAAAAGATCAACCATTAATAGTTATTCTATACGATGTTTTTTATTGCATTTAAATTGTTAAAACATCAAAACAGCCATTGTCAAATTGTAAACAAAAAAATAAATGAATGTTGTCAATTACAGCGTAAAAATTGAAGTTTACCTAAAAAACATACAGTATTAAATTGAAACTATTTTATTAGAAAACAAAAATCTGCGATGAAATATTCTAAATAATAAGGAGAGAAACTATAACTTCTAATTTAGCGAAAATAAACTGAATAACATGACAAAGATTTCGATTGCATAACTAGGTTCTGTAAAATCATAAAAATTAAATTTTTAAAATTTGATTGGACACTGTTCGACCCAAACAAGTTTAGATTAGACATTTTGTCTGGGACTTGATAAAAAATTTAATTGAGCCCTGCATGGTCTAATATCAGTTTTTGATGAAATTCGCATAAAAATATCAAAAAATTGAATTTAGTTTGCATAAAAATAGCTAAAAATTGCATTAAAACTGCATAAAAATAGCATAAATTCTTTTGATGAGATTTAAAATCAGTTAACAAGTTTTAAATATATTTAAGTTCTAAGCTTACTACATTTTGATGATAAAGTAATAGGCAGTGTTAGGATTTCTTATTACCTTTTTTGCAATTCATTATTTAGCAAAATATTAGCATATTAGAAATTACAAAGATGCTTTTTCTTTTAATTTTTGGAATGAGGAAATGGTTTCTGATAATAATAGTTAAAAATGGTTTCTGATAATAGAAAAATATTCTAGATATCAGGGGTGTGGAATTGTAATAAAAAAGTACTAACTCCGATTCCATCTCCAATTGTTGAAATATTCAGAGTACAACTCTGACTTCAACTACAAAACAAAATTTTAAATAAAATTTTTTTTTGCTAAATGTATGAAAAGTTCTTTGAAGGTTAAATATTTTGTACATGCACGTGCAAAACCAAGAAGTTTTAATATTGGAGTCAGAGTCGCGATTTTGTTTAGCGACTCTGACTCTACTACAAATGTTGTGACTCCAACTCCACAGCCCTGCTGGATATATAGAAAAGAGTTGTTAAGTATGTTTTTATGCACTTTCCAGAATAGTGCGCATTTTTTGCTCTAATGTACATTAATAAAACTATACCATAAAGTAATTTGTAATAATATACATAATATAGCATTATAACTGTTCCATACAACTGTTCCATAAATTAAATTTGTTTTTTTAGTACCAATATAAAGGGCAGTGATTTATCCAGTGGTCACATTATGTACGACTATTTGCCTCCAGTACCATGGAAAGGAACTGGTTTTCATAGATTAGTGTTTTCTCTTTACAAACATCATTCACTTCTTTCTTTGGTTAAAATAAATGATCAAAAGTACTTTTTTTAATGCTTAATTCTTATTTTAGTTATATATATTTAAAATCTTAATATAGTTTAATTGTATTTTGAAATCTCTAATTTGTATTCTGAAATATAGTATTAAGGATTGTCCACAAATTATGTCATGAAATAGAGGAAGAGTGTATCTGGTTTTGTGACACAAAAGATATATTTTTTTAAATTTTAGACTTAAGAAATCCTTTATATTTAAAAGAGCCTAGCTAAATGTAAACCCTCAGTTGATGTATATACACCCCATTGCTATTCCATTTAAAGTCAGATGATCAATGTAGACTACATTCATCATCTGACCTAAAAAAGCTGTACCTGCGGCTATATCAGTTAATGATATATTTGAAAAGCTATATCATCAATCAAAAAATAGTTAATAATAATATAATTATTAAATACAAATCAATAAAAATATAATTACATTTATTAAAACTAGTATTAAATATTTAAAATATTAAAATTACATATTTAACATAAATTAAATACCTTAAGAAGTTTTTATTCATTCCTGTTAATTTATACAATTTTATATGGAACTATACTACAGCTGTTTTTTAAAACGCCTTAAGTTGCTTTTTATGTATTTCGAGAAAAATGCTATTTGATATATATTTTAAATTTTGGAGTTTTTCCAAGAAATTTGAAATTATGTTTATTTAAATATAAGCTTTATCTTAATTATATTATGGATTGGAAAAAAAATTAGTTTAAAAAAATAAGTATTTGTGTTGAATTTTTTTGTCTGAAAAAATGTAGACAGGCTTTTTATAGATGAAAGCAGCGTTCAAAGTGCCTAATGAAACAATAACAAGTAAATTTACTTCAATTTTTCCCAATGAATTTTTCCAAAAATTTGGCTATGTATCTAAACTGTAATAAATATACGTTTTTTAAAAATTATATCGATGTATGTAAATTTTTTCTCTATAAAAGTCAATATTTTGACTTAAATTAAAAATAAAATTTATTTTATTTCAAAATGTAACTATTTTTGTGTTATTATTTTTTCAAAGATTACACAATATTTAGAGTAATTATTACAACTAGCTCCAGATGTTTTGCGATCTTTTTACAAATTTTTACCCAAAAATCATCTATTTAAATCACTCATCCAAATATTTTATTATCTGTCACTTTTTAAGAACACATCAACTTAAAAACTTTATCAAAATATAAATAAAAATCTATTCCTAATTTAGCAGAACTACAATAATTTAAGTGATGAGAACTCAGAAAATTAAAATTACAAGGAATCCACAGTGTTAAATAAAGGACACAAGAAATTTCACAAAGGATCGCAAGAAATTTCACGAAAAACAGAAAAGAAAAGAAAAAATTTTGAAATTAAAAGAAAGTTGATACATAAAATTATAGCGGAAGATTGCAATCCTAAACATGTGCCAAAAATATAGCTAACAATAAAAGACATAAAGTTAATGATGATTTCTGGAGTAACTTGCTAAAAAACCGCCACACTAAAAATGTTCAAAACACAAATTTTACCAAAAAATAATAAAAAGTCCAAAAAGTTCAACTTTCGCTATTTTTTGGTTGGTGACAATGATGTCAATGAAGAGTGTTACACATGCCTTCAGTTCTTTACACATTGTGGAGAAAAAAATCATTCTAAATTAACTTTAACTCCAGACTGTACAGATTGCATGACATATAAATTCACATGAAAAGGGTCAGACAGGCTAGAAACAAATACTTGATGCTGATTGAACTGTTTGTGCACAAGAAATAATAGTGGTGACAGAGATGGAAAAAGTAATCATGCTACCAAGAATGGAAAGTCTTAAAGAAGCAATTTTTTGTCAGCAATTAACAACATACAATCAAGCATTTGTGCCTATTGGAAAAACAAAGGAAAGTGTAGTTTCAATTGTTTGACATAAAGAAATTGCTGGGCAGTGCAAAGAACTAATTTCTACATATTATTTGTTTTTGCAAGAGTATCAAGTCTGAAATTACTATTTGGTGTGACAATTGCTCCGCTCTAAACAAAAATTTAGTGCTGTTTCTAATATATATGATTAACAGTAGTGAAATCACAACCAACAAAATCAAATTAAAATATTGTCACACATTTATGAGTTGTGACTCATTTAATCATTTAATAGAGAAGCAACTGAAACTAAGTCACGTGTACGATTTCAATGATTTTATTCAAGGAGTGGAAGCACCGAAACGAAGTACAAAAGTTAAAATTTTGCAGGTAAGTTTGATTTTAGTTCTATTAAATTTATAAAAATTGTTGCTGTAACGAAGTGAGTTTTTATTTTTTAAGGTCACAAACATTTTTGTGCTAAAGAAAAAAATTACTTAATATATGTTGAATAAATTGTCTACTTGTCCATATATGGAAAACATCACTGAAATCGAGTTCAAACGTGGTTCTCATAGCATGTTTTATTGTTGTGACTTTGATGGCTCTGTGATTTAAGTATCAGTTTTATCCAAAAAACGGAAAGAAAAAATGTCAACTTTACCATATACTATGAGAGATTTAAAAGCCGGAATCAATCCAATCCAAAAATCGAAGCTTGTTTCAACACTTTGTCCTTTTATGCCCCCTAATAGAAGAGAGTTTTGGGGAAGTTTATTGGCCAAAGAATAAGAGTTTTTATGTTTAACAATTCTTCAATTTTAAAATTATATTATAAATGTCTTGCGCAAATAGAAATTTCCTTGTTTTTTCCTTTTTGTATTATTACTTATTTCATTTTCTAAATACATTTATTTTATGTTAAAAATTTTCAAATTTTAAATACATGCAACTAATAACTGTTTTGTATTATTAGTCAGTGGCATAGGAAGGTCGAAAATTTGGAGGGGGGTGGAAACAGAAATTAAAGCAGGCTAAGGCAGCAAAAAATAAAATTTGAATGAAAAAAAGGAATTTTAAGAAATTTGGGGGAGGTGGCGATTGTCCCCTTTGACCCTCTCCCCCTGTTCTTATGCCAGTGGTATTAGTTACGCTATATTTTAAAATTCCTTATAGTTAATTATTATTTTATTATAATAATTATAATTATTGTTATAATATAATGATTATTGTTATAATATAATATAACAATAACTATAAATGGTATAATAAAACGATAATTAACTATTAAGAATTTCAAAACATAGTGTAGTCGAATCATTTTTACCAAATCAATGCGTAAGGCATTTTGAAAAAAAGTTTCAAAATTAAAAGCAGATATTATTTTTAAGGCATTTTTTGAAACTAGTAATCTCTATAAATTTTTCATTATTTTGAAAAAATAATCATTCAATAAGGTTTGTTATCATCTATATTAGCTTATTTATTATTAATTTTGAATTTTTTAATCTTAAGGCATTTTGAAAAATGGTTGTAGTATAGGAGTGCAAAAATTTAATAGTTAACTAAAAGCAGCTAAAAAATTTATATCTTTATAAGAAAAATAATATTGTATTTAAAACTTTAGGCAAGGGTTACAAAATTGTTGCTTCTTTTTGTTGTTGTTGTTGTTGTTGGATTGCAAAAAAACATGCATTTTTTTGAGGGGGGTGGGGGTGGTAGTTGTCAGTAAATCGTGACAACTTGTTACTAGGAAGAGGAAGTCGAAACTGTCAAAAATTGCATGGTATAATTTATTGACAAACCCTTACTAAATTTTAAAATCCATATTTTAATCTTCTTTTTTATGGAGAATAAAAAGTTTTAAAATTTATAGTTTATTTATTTTAGCAGTTTAGTCTCACGCACTTTCTCAACATCAGATTTTATTTCTTCTAATAATCTTTTACCAGTTGGTCTCTCTTGGTTCCAGGTACAATGGGAAGATAGTGTAACTGAACTTTGTAAAAAGTTGTCTGGTAAATCACATTAAATGTTTTGTATCTTATGATAAATTTAGTTTTGTTTTGTTTTTTTATTTTTCTCTATGTTTTTTTTATTTTTTAATACTATTTCTTTTCTTTTTTTAAAGATTTAACTGAAGAACCTATTTTCGACTGGAATGAGTATATTGAACCAAAAAAAGAAAATATTTTATTGTTGACAAAACTTAATGAGATAAAATACAGAAATATGTAGATCTTTTTAATAATAATTTTAAAAAATGAAATATGGTTTTTTCTGAATATCTTTTAGTTTATTTTTAAAAAGTTCCATATTTTCAATGTTTTTTTTAATTTTATGATTATATTATAATCTTAAACAAGATTTATTTATATATAAACAATTGAAGATGGGAATAAAGTTTGAAGCACTGTTAACCTTTATAGTTACATAGTTGGGTATATAATTATTATTTCATAAACTACAATTGTTTATTTACCAAATATTGTGTCATCCTAGTTGTATATATGCATATGTGTATGTTAGAACTCAAAACCTTTGTTGATGCATGTACCTAAATCTCCCCAGATGGTTATTTACGTCATCAGTGGTTATGCCATCAGTGGCGTTTCATGTGCAGTTAAATTTATGTTTCATGATGTCATTTATGAGATACTAAAATAGCCATTTGTGGGAGCAGTACTTACATCGACGGAAGGTTTTGGTAGGTACTATCTAAATATAAGGGACTTTTTATTACACCAAAAAAATTTTTATTATTTTAATATTATTCTTTGTTTTTTGTATTTATATATATGTATTTGTATATAAGTATAAACGTGTTTAGATAAGCAATGTGATCTCATATATATATATATATATATATATATATATATATATATATATATATATATATATATATATATATATATATATATATATATATATATATATATATATCTGTGTATGTGTATATATTTATATAATATAGTATATAAATGTTGGTTATGTTACCTGGAGCATAATACTTTTTTCAATCACTTAGCTATCTAATAATGTCTCGCTTAATTAAATCAACTTCATCTGAGTGTCGAGTTTATGTTGGAAATCTTCCTCAGTTTGTTAAAAATAGGGATATAGAAGATCTGTTTGATAAGTATGGTCCAATAAAAGCAATTGATATTCACAACAGATTTGATCCAGCTTTTGCTTTTTTGGAGTTTGAAGATCCTAGGTATATTATACATAATTTTAAAAAAATTTTAGATTACCTTTTTTTTGCTGTTTCTTCATTGTGTGGTTTCTATAATACTGTTTCTATAATACTGTTTTCTTATTTTATTATGTTAGAGTTAAAGCAATTTTTTAACTGGATGTCATTCCTAGTTTTACCTGTTTTGTAGATCAGGTCTTGGTATTTTGTGATACTATAACTGCCACTTATGATTCCTGAGCTCCTCCTACCCTTACCTACAGTTAAATTAAAATTTCTATATCAGAGTTATTTTTCTCTTAATAAACTTCACCAAGTCAAGTCTGATCTCAATCTTTATTATTAATAATGTTATCATTATTTAAAAGTGATTAAAGTATTCTAATTGAAAACTGCTTTTTTTTTTTAATAAAAGTTTTATTATATAACTGCATTTAAAAACTCTGCTCAAACTCATTTTGATGATTTGTTACTATTGTGAAAAATACTTGTTTTACATTTTTATATTTTAGTTTTTCTGTTATTTACGTTCTTTTTTTGTTTTTTGTTTGTTTTGCTTGCTTAAAAGAAAGTGAAATAAATACTTTTGTTTTTAGAGATGCATCTGATGCTGTTTATGGTAAAGATGGTGAAAGATTTGAAGGGCAAAGAATCAGAGTTCAGTTTCCTCGTAATAGTGCTGCTGGTAGAGAGAGAACAGAATCTGGGTCTAATAACAATGGAGGAGGTGGATATGTGAGAGGACGAGGACGAGGGCCACCCATTAGGCGGTCTGAAAATCGAGTTCTAGTTTCTGGATTACCCCCAACTGGGAGCTGGCAAGATCTTAAAGATCATATGCGAGAAGCAGGTGAAGTACTTTATGCTGATGTTTATAAAGATGGTACTGCTGTATGTGAATTTGCAAACTATGAAGATATGAAATGGGCTGTGAAGTATTTAGATGACAGCAAGTTTAAATCTCACGAGGTAAATTATTTTTAACATTTTTATACTAATTTTGTATCTTTAGAAGAATTTGATTGAAAAATCATTTCTAGTGTACACAATCTGCATACTCGTTAGGTATATTTTATTTGGTTATATCAAATTCAACTTTAAGTTTTGATTTATTTTTGCATCATTCAATCTAGCCGGAACAGATGTTACTAAGGAAAAATCTATCCGGGACTGAAGTTACTAGGGAAACAATCTAGCCAGGAATCGATCGTGCATCAATTCTTAGAATACTCGAGGATCTTTCAGGGAGGCGTTTTAAAGAACTCTCTACACCAAGGATTTTCAGAGGACTTTCTGTTCCACCGGGATGGATTTTCTAACTAAATTACGGGAGTTGTAAGTGGTGTATAGGCCGCTAAATGTTCTAAAATTAATTTCAATAAGATATTTTTCACAATGCCAAATAAATTTTTAAAAGAACTTTTTCTTTATCGTAATTGGCATATCCCGGGGAAACATTTTAAAATTAAGTCCATCTGCTAGAATTATTTAGATTTTTCTGCTTTTCATAATTCGGTGAAGTACAAGAGCACTTGTAAAAATGTTTTTTAAAAATATCTGCATTTTTTGATTTAATGTGCTACTGTGTTTTTCTCTGAACTGTGAAAAGCTTTTTAATCTGTAGTGGTAAATAAATTTGGTTTTAAACATTTTGCAATTTTATAATACTTTCATTGGTATCGATTATTTTTAGAATGAAACAACTTTTGTAAGGGTTAAACGCGATGGTAACTCGCGTAGTCGATCACCAGCTCGACGTTCCAGAAGTCGATCTCTTAGGCGTTCTGGTAGTCGATCTCCAAGACGAAGAACTAGAAGTCTTTCTCCTCAGCCTTTGAATTCACGAAGCAGGTTAGTTGTATAACTGACAATTTATTTTAAAACTAATTGTTATATTATATATTATCACCACTATGTTAAAATTTAAACAAATTTAAAATAAGTTTTCCTAAAAACTACTTCTTACAATTATTTTTTTTAATGATCTATTCATGATTCGTTTTTCAGGTATATGTGTAGTTTTTTTTACATATGCTTAGTTTTTAAATTAAGTATTGATTCTGAAAGTTAAAAAAAATATTTTTTTTTAATTTTACCTTAAAAAATCTATTGTATTTATATTCTCTTATTTCAAAAGTATAATTATTTCCAAAATTAACTATTAGAATTGTCATGAAATGTTTTATCAATAGCAAAGCTGTAAATAGAAAATCTGAAAGTGGTGGGGATCTATTGATAAAAATCAGAAAGTGGTGGAGATCTATCGATAAAACGAAGGTGAAATTAATAGTTGACTCAATTCAAAATAACTCTTGCATCTAGATTTAGCTACAAGTTTTAAATGCAGCAGATTTTTATATTTAAAGAGTATTAAAAAAGTATAAAATCTGAGTACTTTACAAGAAAAAAAATAACTAAAAACGTTATATTATGGAGAAACTAAGGAAACTGAATAAGCTAAAAATTTGCTTAAATTAGTGACTAAGCAACAAAAAATAATTAGTTCCAATCTAACATAAAAAAAAATCTTTTAATGCTTTCAGATAATCAATACTATTATCATTGAAGAGTCAAAATCTGAAAAATTTAAATACATTTGAGTTTTCAAAATTTGTTAGCAAAAGTGTAGTATTAGTTAGGCTAGTTGTAGTATTAGTTTTAAAAGAAAAACAGTCTTATTACAACAAAAGAGAATTCAACCAGAAAGTTCACGCCTTCTTCCTTACCAATGTTGCTTTTCTGGTCAGAGCTGGCATAGAACCAGAGTTTCTAACACAGAATCTATGGTTCTATGCCATAACTTTCTGAGCCAAAACTCTAACCACTGCTGCTTCAAATGTCTAATCTTTAAATGTTGTTTTTGACCAGGTTTGTTACTTCTCAGCTTCAATACTTACAATCCTACACAGTGTATTAATACTGCTTATATTGTCTGTTGTGCACACTTTCTGTGCCCATTCAAAGTTCTAAAAAGTATTGAAAAATTAGCTTTTAACTTATTAACACATAAAGTGAAGTCAAATT
Organism: Hydra vulgaris; assembly: GCF_038396675.1. NCBI lineage: Eukaryota > Metazoa > Cnidaria > Hydrozoa > Anthoathecata > Hydridae > Hydra > Hydra vulgaris. The sequence continues at coordinate 24,064,062 of NC_088934.1, read as the reverse complement.
AAAAAGTTTGTTTATACAATTGTATTTAATTTATTTATTGTTTAAATGAATTATATACAATTGTATATAATATATTTAACAAGTATATTGTGATAAAATCGATTTTCATCTTCATTTAAGTAGTTGATGCCTCAAATTCCTTTTTCTTGATGACCCTCTGGTGTATTGTACACTTGTGTGTAGCTCAAAACAGGTCCCTTGAAAACCTGCGAACTGCTAGCAATCTTTTAAAATTTATTTAAAGTGTAATATCAAGAGTTTATGTTGTGTAATTTAATAAATATAATAGCGGTATATTACGGAATCCTAACTTTAGCTTTAATTTCCAAATCGCTGAAATCTCAAGTTTTTGAATGGTATTTTTAAGTGAAGACTTTGTTCGGCGCTGGAATTATAAAGACATTGTAAAGACATTTAAACAATAAAATATTCTTTCAGGAAATAGAAGATAAAGAGCTACCATTACTATATAATAGAATAAAAATAGAAGATAAAGAGCTACCATTACTATATAATAGAATAAAAATAGAAGATAAAGAGCTACCATTACTATATAATAGAATAAAAATAGAAGATAAAGAGCTACCATTACTATATAATAGAATAAAAATAGAAGATAAAGAGCTACCATTACTATATAATAGAATAAAAATAGAAGATAAAGAGCTACCATTACTATATAATAGAATAAAAATAGAAGATAAAGAGCTACCATTACTATATAATAGAATAAAAATAGAAGATAAAGAGCTACCATTACTATATAATAGAATAAAAATAGAAGATAAAGAGCTACCATTACTATATAATAGAATAAAAATAGAAGATAAAGAGCTACCATTACTATATAATAGAATAAAAATAGAAGATAAAGAGCTACCATTACTATATAATAGAATAAAAATAGAAGATAAAGAGCTACCATTACTATATAATAGAATAAAAATAGAAGATAAAAAGCTACCATTACTATATAATAGAATAAAAATAGATAAAAATAGAAGATAAAGAGCTACCATTACTATATAATTTTTTTGTTTACTTTTACTTATTAAGTGGAGCTTATTTCCATCAATAAGTTTTGCTTAATTTACATTAGTAAATTTTATTTTATAAATAAGTTTGGAAAAAGCATGAGTGAAAATAAATGTTTTTTGAGAAATTTGTTGACTTGTAGCTCTTTTGATCATTAATCATTTCTAAATTAAGGACGTTTTTTTAATTTTAAAACAATTTGAAGCAAACCTACTAAGCAAAACCCAAAAAAAAGTTCATAAAGAGGCATATTAAAGGTTTTAAATTCTGTATTAACAACACCAAAAAATCTCTTTTTTTAAATGGTACAAGCAGAAAAAGTTGTATTATGGGCCATCCATAAAGTACGTTTGCAGGTATGGGGAGGGGGTGTTAAAGACAGTGAGTACATATGCGGTTTGACTATATCTCCAAAACTCGATTTCATTTTTCTTTTCTTTTGAACATTGAACTTCACTTGTGTAACAAATTCAGTATTGTTTATTTTTCTGACTTCAGACACAATTTTTGTTTTTACTTTGTTATAAGCAATGAGGAGATAAAAAAGAAATCGAGCGACAATCGTTCCAAATGATATTTTTTTATTTTTCGCAACGTTATTTGATTAGTGGCGAGATGAGCAGCAAAAAGACGTCAAATAAAGGCAAACTTTTTTTGAATAATTTTTTTATAGTACTGTACGCAAACTGGTTTTTATCATTTCTCTTAAAATGCTGAAATATGTTGTAACATTTTAAGATTGAATTAAGTATATTAGGTAACATTTTAAGTTTTAATTAAGTGCAGGGAAATGTCAAATAAACTAAATGTTTTTAATGTTTTTGAAATATTTATGCGTTGGGGAAGGGGGGCTTTGTTTTGAAAAAAAGTAACGCATACGTACGCAGAAGGAGGGGGTTTTCGAAAGCGTTCAGGTTCGCACAAGGGGGAGGGAGGTCCTAATTCAGTGGTTTTACTTCGTGCGTACTTTATGGATGCCCCCTTAGGCGAAAATAAATTTTCATTTCATTTAAAACCTGTTAAGATTATCAAAAGGTGATTTTTTTTTTTTAAGTTACGATTTTAAGTTTTACTAATTCGCCTTAACTATGGTGAGTATGAGTTGTTGTTCTTAGGCTCCAATCAACTGTATGTGTAAATATAACAGTTTGGAATGTTTTCATTTTTAACTATTATTATTCTGTATTTTAGATCTCGAAGCAGGTCGCCTCGGAGGTTTTCACGTAGTAGATCTCCAATACGTCGCAGAAGCAGATCTCGATCGGATTCAAGGCGATAAACCTCAAAGTTTTTTGTTTTGCGTTTGTCATCCTTTGCTTCTATTTTGGAGATAAGTTGCTAAGAATTTGACTATTCTCAAGATCTAAAAGTAATCAAAAACTTGAAATATTTTCTTTTGTTAAAAAAAGTTTTGAAAATTCAAAATTTTTATTTTTTAAAGATTTTTAACTGTGAATCTATCCAAATAAATTAAAACCTTAGTAGAATACTCCAATGATACTTAAAGAAAGTTTATTTTCGTGTTGATTTTTTTACATTATTGACATTCCTTGTTAGGGGGTAGAATGAAGCTATTTATTTCAAAAATGTGTATGATCTTTCAGTTTTTTGGCTAAAAGAGTATGCGTACACGTTAGAATGTATGATGGATCTGGTTCTGTTGCTGTTTAAATAAATGCTTCGAAAACTAGCTCAAAGATAATTAGCAGTAAAAGGATTAATTTTTTAAAATTCAAAAAAAAAAAATTTTTTCTTTTTGATTATTTATTAATTACCTTATATATAAGAATTTTTTTGTTTCCGAGTTTGGTGCTAAAAAAAAGTGTTTTATAAATCTTTAGAGAGGTACGTTTTCGTACTGAATAAAAAGTCATATTTGCAATTTTCGAGCTTATGTTAAAAAGTCCTCTGTTTTCAATCTTCTCGACTTGTATATAAAAATACTAACTTTTGATATCTACATTATGCATGTGTCAGGGTTGACGACACGGATTTTAAAAATTGGTTCTCCATATATTGAAATTTCTAATGAAAAATATGTTCTTTACAAAAAAAAAAAAAGAGGGTGCACGTGCTCCTTGACCCCTCCTCCTCCTAGTGTTGTCGGTCGTGTAATTTTTATCAAAATGCAGGCATAGCGCATTTTTAAAGTTATTACACAGCTCAATTTTAAATGGTCATAGTTTTTGAACGCTGAGAAAATGTACTATGAAACTTAAAATTTCTCGATGAGTTTAGTTGAAAACAGTTCAAAAAACTTTCCATCAACTTGTTGCTCTCACGTTTAGGGCAGGAGGGGCTAAAATTTTGGGGCTTTTTGTTCCCAGGCTCCAATTTTTTGCAAAGCATCCTTTTTTGACATAAGTATAAACATATAAATGTTTGGAGTTTGCTCCTTCTCTGGAAGTTAGATATCTCGAAGACCAAAAAATGCTGGAGCCATCCCTGCATCAACATATATATACTTATATAGCATCAGACGATATTTTGAATAAAGAGCTGCTAAACATAAAATAGCAGTTATTCAAAAAGAACTATGTAAAATAGTTAAACCAAATATTTTATTATATAGAATTAAACCAAGATATGGCAATGACGATGTTAATTATTGAAATAAATTTGGCCAAAATCACTTTTGTGAAATATTTACTAACGAGTAAATGAAAAAATGTTGAAAAATTTAAGCCTAGTTAAAATGGAAAAATTTCTACATTGTCTGGACCATTTAATTAAAACTAATTTGACTGAGGAAAACTAAAGCTTGCCATAATGTTAATCAATGTTGAGAAAATAATTCAAGTTAAATCAGAAACTAAATAATATAAAAATAAGAATGAATTGAAAAATAAAATACTTACTGCATCAAATTTTGGTACAATTATAAAACGTAGAAATAATACTCCTCCAACTTCATTTTTGAAATAGCTTATAAAAAACTTTGATAGTAGTTTACAATCACAAGTTTGTCATTGGAGTATTGAAAGTGAAGATATTGCTCATGAAAAGTTTAAAGAAAAAGTTAACTGTGATGCTAAAAAATGTGATCTTGTTATAAATTCTAAATGCAATGGCTGGTTCTAGCCCTGTATTAACTGAGACAGTTACAAAATGGTTGAAGTAAAGTGCTCTTTTTTAAAAAGTAATCTTTGTGTACAAAAAGCTTGTACCAATAAACTTTTTTGTATGGAAATAGTAATAGACAGCAAAAACTAAAAATCAAACAGCTAATTTTACCAATGTCAAGGAATCAAAACTTTTACAGAGAAGAGCAAAATTGACTTTTTTGTGCAATCGATTAAACTTGAAAATGAAAACTAGTTTAATAAGATTTTATCTTGTTTAAATACATTTATTCTACAAACAAGTCTTTATTTTTGTTCTATACAAAAATAAAGACTTGTTTGTGCAATCAATTAAATTTGAAAATGAAAACTGGTTCAATAAAATTTTACCTAAAAATCAAACAGCTAATTTTACCAATGTCAAGGTATCAAAATTTTTACAGAAAAGAGTAAAATTGACTTTTTTGTGCAATCGATTAAACTTGAAAATGAAAACTAGTTTAATAAGATTTTATCTTGTTTAAATACATTTATTTTTAGTTTATGGATTAAAAAAATATATTTGAAAGGATGTAAAAGTATGCAAAAATTATTATAAGGAATTAATATTTTTTTTATTCTTCAATATTTTCTTTGTTGGGAATTGCATAAAATGATAAATTTTTATGTTTGCTTAGATGCTAAAACATTTAGGTAGACAACATGTAAAATCCCGACTTCTTTTTTTTGTTTGTTTTTTAGTTGAATAACATTGTTGGGTGCGCTTGTCGTTATTTTTTCTTCGAGGTCTTAGTGCAAAGTTTACTCCAATAATATAGTTTTTAAAATTTGAACTAAAATATTTAAAAGGTGTGAAATAAAATACACCAAAGTCTATTGGAACAAACTCAGTTCTCTCAATATTTAACATTTTACTCGACTTGTTTTTGTTATTTACTTCCGCGTACATACAAATACCATAAGACATTGTATTTCCCCTATACACAATGCAGAAACTTTTCCATTATAACTAGGCTTACATTTTTCAACATTTTTTCATTTACTCGTTAATAAATATTTCACAAAAATAATTTTGACCAAATTTAATTTCAATAATTAACACTGTCATTGCCATTCCTTGGTTTAATTCTATATAATAAAATATTTGGTTTAACTCTAATCTATTTTTCACAGTTCTCTCTGAATAACTGATTACCAGCAATTTCATATTTAGCTTTATTCAAAATTTCGTTTGATACAATATAAGTACATATATGTTGATGTTTTATCGGAAACAGAGATGTTGTCTTTTAATTATTAAATTTACATCTATAGAATTTATTTTCTTTCATAGCTAATAAATTCCACGTAACTATTCGAAACGTTAGTAGAATCTTCATCGGGTTTTTAAAAAAGCTAGAATCAGCAGAAATATTTATAGAGTTAATAATATATTCTTTTACTTATAAAATATACTTCAAAGAAGCTTCTCTAACAAAATTCAACTACAACTACGTTGAAATATTTGTTTCTATTACAATGCAGTTGTTCTGCTGCGGAGATAATAAGATTTGTAAAAGATTTCGGTCATCCATAGATTACGTCACCCAATTTTTTACCTCCCCCTTCCCCCTTGTCACAAAATCGTAACACTTAAGAAGCAACTTTGTATGAGTCGTCACAAAATCACCCCTCTTTCCCTTTATAGCGTGACGTAATTTTTGGACGACCCCTAAATATATAAAATTTTATAAGAGAGAAAACTAATATCTATGTACGAGCTAGCCACGAAGTAATGAAAAATTAAAAAGAACTATGAATTTCTAGTTTTTGATTTTTCTGTACATACAAATACCATAATGCATAGCGTGAAATAATAATAAGGGGAAAGGTGAATTAATATCAGCGCGCAAAAAAGTATTTTCTATTTTTTCGAATAAACTTTTTTTTTTAGAACATTAACAATTTATTTTGTCAGAATTAATAGGGTAACTTAATCGAACATCGCCCGCATTCGCACTAAAATTGATGTTGACAGACTATCATTAGACTTACACAACTGCACTATATATCATTAGATACCTTATTTCTTCAGCTACAAAAAAAAATGTAGAATTCTTATGATTTTATGATAGTAGTTGGCAGTACCATTATAAATTGTATAGTGTGTTAAAAGCACTGATTCTTGCCCACTTGAACTCAATGTTGCCATGTTGATTTAAAGATTCTAACCTGAATCTGGATTCTGAGATCAATCCAAGTTGTAATTGTAAAATTTTAAATTAAAGTAAAGTTTCAACTCATCGCAGCTTAAAGGCCTTAGTAAAAAGACAAATATTGTCTTCTTTTTGCCCCAGTCATGAATTTAATTTTTCTAATGAGCAGCCCTGTCGAAGTAATCAGAGCATGGAATTCGTAGTACAAGGGTTGCAAGTTCGAATCCGTTATACGTTATCGATTAGGCTTGAAATGGGGAACCAACTTATTAAATGCTTATCCCCTTGTGGCGATGCTTTGTGATAAGACTATTAGGTCTTACCACACATAAGACCATTAGAGTATTCTTAAATAAAAAAATAAAAAGGTTTATATAGGTAAAACAAAATTGTATGCATTTTTAATTATATAAAAGGTTTTGTCTAATACTTTTTTTCAATTATTTCAGTTTACAAAGTCAGTCGTTATACAATAGAATAAACTATCAAAATACTTTTGCAAATATACAAATATAGCAGACTAACAATATAAACTTGGTTTCCGAAAGAAGATCACAAGGATCTTGTCATCGGGACCATATAAAATGTAATAAAATATATAGTTTTTTACATCTTTTTTAATATTTCTTTATTTACAATAATTGTGAAGTGCAAGGTATTATGAAGAATACATATATATTAATCTTTTACACGAGTTAAACTGTAAATAATACAAACTAGCAAAATATTGTAAACAATATAAAATACAAAACGCGAGAAAGAAATAATAAAAAAAAGTTCTCAAGTTAAGTTAAAATAACAAGAAATTAAATTTTTTCAAGTGATTAGTAATATTGTAAAATGTTATCTTGAGAAAGAATAAAATTTTTTGCTTTGTTTTTAAAAAGATGAAGAGAATTAGTTAGATCAAAATCAAAATTTGGCAAAACAAGTTTATTCCACAGGTGTGGCGCACGATAGGCAAGACAGAATTGATTAAAATTTAAGTGACAAAAAGGTTTTTCTAAAAAATTTATATTTCTAAGTTTGTATTTGCTGGTTGGTTTTAAATTGACGAGATCTTTAAAGACTGGAGGAGATAGATTGTTTTTCCACATATAAACAAAACATAAACTTAGTTTATATTAGTCAGTATTATTCTCGGGATCAACCAATGGTTGAAATACAAATGATAGTGAAATGACTTCGTTTTTGTTGTTGCTATAGACTTGTTGGCACAATTTTTTAATTTTTTTTCTCAGTCAATACCTTTTTTTCTTCTTTTTCCTTGTGTCGTTTAGCAGCATTGATAAGTCGCAGTTTTTTTATTTTTCGCACCAGTGTATAAGTCTCCAAAAAATCTCCATAGTTCTAAAAACAAACCTACACTACCAGTTGATCCATATCCCGGTGTTTGCAAATTAGAGTGCTCTTGTGGCAAATGTTATGTAGGTGAAACTGGACTGAAGATATCGTCTCGGATATGCCAGCATCAAACAAGTGCACTACAAGGTAAAGGGAAAAATTCCGCTGTAGCTCAACATTCCAAAATTTGCCAAGGAAATTTCCATTGGAATGTTCGCAATACCTTAAAAATAGAAATAAATAGTTTTAATAGGAAAGTTAGGGAAGCGTTGGAAATACAACACAACGAAAGTACCTTTTGCAACAATGGTCTTAACCGGGATGATGGCGATTATGTGACAACGTTATTTTGGAAACCCATGTTCAAATTCCTCCGTCACAAAAATTCTCTTAAAAAACTCTTAAAAAGAAGCTCTTTCAAAGAACATTTTTTGTAAATTTAAACGGTTTTTTTATTAAAGCGGTTTTATTTTTCATAACGGTTTTTTATATACTTGATCTCGAGGGTATCAAAATTCCCTCGAAATATCGTAAAAATAAATATATTTTTAACGAATAGAAATTAATCCATAAAGAGAAGTTTTATTTTAATTAGTTAAATAAAACTTCTCATTATGGATTGCTGCAATATTTTGCAAAACATTTTCATTTTATGCAGACATAAACATACCCTAGTTTTAAGTTTGCTCCACGTCTAAAAGTGACCTTTCTAAAACCTCGAAAAAAGTTGCAGGGATTCATGTAGAGACTTGTATTTTAAGAAATCGCATAAACATGCTAAAATAAATTTTTATTATAGTTAAGTTTTTTAGACGCCTTTTTACGAATTTGAAATTTAGAAGGCTCTTTTTTTTTTTTTAGTAACACCTAGTGGAAGATTTTTAGAATTTTGGGGTCCTAATGACATGCTTTTTTTTAGGGGGTGAAGGAGGGGGCGGGGTAAGGCTCCAACCTTATAGCCACTGCACTAATAGCATATGTTATATTATCTTTATAATAATGTAATAATAATACCGATGTGAATAAAGTTAGTGCAATAGCTCTTTTGGTGTATTTATTTAACCATAAACACAGTTTCAAGTACTAGAGAGTGTCATGTACTCACCTTTTAAACATACGCACAGTGATTTAGAAACACTTAAAATTTGGCCAAAATACAGTTTTTCGAGTGGCGCAATTTAAATAATGTTATTAGCTAACTATATTCTACAGTTTCTTATGATTTTAACGGTATAAAAAAATAAGTACTGAGATAAAAGATTCAAACGTTAATTTATGTTTGAAAGTGACCGAAAGCAGCTTTTTGTTATCAATAAAATTTTATCATTTTTAAATCTTGATTTTCTCCCTAAATACAAAACCTTTCAATTTAATTTTCTATATATACAAAGATTATAGATAACTTTATCTTAAATTATGAAAATATTTGAAATATGTATTTATACACGTTGTAAGAAATGCATTTAAAAAATGCAATTGTATCGAGTTTAAACTGATTTTTATAGTGCTAGGACTTTTTACCTTAGACTTCCTTTGCGAAGCTGTTTCTTTTTTTAAAGAGAGTTTGTATCATTCTATTAGAAACTAAAAAAGTTAGCTGCCCCAACTTGCCCCATTTCGAAATAATGTGGTTTTAAAAAGCTCATTTTATAAAAAAATTTGCGACGTAAAAACTAATACGACGTAAATTACCTTTAACTTATATGTTTTAAGAATTTTTCCTGAAATTTCTGAACAAAACTTTTTAATGTGAATATATATATATATATATATATATATATATATATATATATATATATATATATATATATATATATATATATATATATATATATATATATATATATATATTACGTTATATATTACCGAAAACAGCTTTTTTTTATCAATAAAATTTTATCATTAAAAAATGATAAAATTTTATTGATAAAAAAAAGCTGTTTTCGGTCACTTTCAAACATAAATTAACGTTTGAATCTTTTATTTCAGTACTTATTTTTTTATATCGTTAAAATCATAAGAAACTATAGAAAATAGTTAGCTAATAACATTATTTAAATTGCGCCACTCAAAAAACTGTATTTTGGCCAAATTTTATGTTTTTTAAATCACTGTGATACGGCCCAAATAAATATAAAATGATATCAGTTTAATTTCTCCGTGGGCCGTTCTTACATGCGGGAATTGCTACAAGTTAATTGGTGTCAGCACCGCGGATAAGTTTGAGTCTCGTAATCAAATTTGGATTTTGTAATTTTCCCAGTTTAGTTCCAATATCATGGCAGTAGATCCTCGATTAGAATGTTTACCAGAACACGAAGGGCCAGCACTAAGGACATGGAACATTATTATGCAAACTACTATGGGAAAAGTTATAAAACCAGCTAGCTTTTGTTTCGATCCCTCTAAACAAAACACTTTCGATAAAAGATCCTTTAAAGTTGGAGAAGATTTTATATCATTAAACAATAGCAATGCTAATAAAAAATTTGATCTATATGAGGCAAAAAGTATTTCGGGACAAGATACTAAGAAGTCACAACAATCTGATTTTACTGATGACGAAGACGAGAATAATAACATCCATAACGCTCCGTGGAAGAAATGTGCCAAATACCCAGAGAATGCAAATGGGTAAGTTTAAAGTTTATATTTAATAAAAAATATACCTATTGATCATTTTTAAATTTGATTTCAAAGAATAGGTACGTGAGCAAAAATTTTAAGTTGTTTAAATATTATACTGTTATATATCATTGAAAAGAGGATCAACGCAGTATTTTAAAGGTGAAAGTTATCAAAATCAAACAATTCCTTCAAAAGTTATGACGGTTTAAGTACTGATTTTTTGATATATGGATTTGTTGAATAAACTGGTTAAAATTATTTTATTTTAGCTTAAATAGTCATAACTTTGTCAATTCTTAATGAAATATAAATATCTTGATATCAAAAGATAGGTGTGACCCAGTCAGCACAAACACGTGTTTTTAGAATCTAAAATGTTAACACCTTTAGACGTCTAAATTCAGATAACTATAAGACATCTATTTATATTTAATTAAAGCGTCTCAAAGTGTCTAAAAGATGACTTCAAATAAATGTCTTATATTTATCTGAATTTAGACATCTAAAAGTGTTAACATTTTCAATGCAAAAAAAAAAGTTTGGGAAGAGTGGACGACAAGCATATGTTGTCACCTGGTGAGAAATCAAATTTAAAAAATCAAACACTTTTTTTCAGAAAAAGTCTTTTTTTAAGACATAAGTAATTTAAATTTAAAAAAAGTTGTTAAAAATTTATATTGAACCACCAAAGTATATTAGAAGCGTATTATAACGATGGAAGTGGGTGTGGTGGTGATGGTTTGATACACCTTAGTATCAAAAAAATTTGTTTTCGCAAATATTTTTATCTTTATTAAAATGAGTTCAGTTAGTTACAATACAAAATTATGTTAAAAAGGAGTAAGTAGTAACAATAGTTTACTTAAATAGGCTTTACTAAAATTTCAACTTATACTTTTTGTTACAACATCTTTAGTTAGCATGTATCAATAAAGTAAACATCTTTGGCATGTATCAATAAGGTAATAACCTTTAGTTAGCATGTATCATTAAACAATACCATTGAAATTGTTAAAGTTTACTAAACTTACAAATCTGCTGTCTGAACTCACCTAATAGCCAAGTTTAAATACAATATTTATTTAAAAATTAAATTATAACACTAACATAGCAAAAAAGAAAAAAAAAATTTAAATGACTAATTAACTAAAATAGTTCAAAAATATCTAAGGCTTAACATCTAAGGCTTCTAAAATATCGACATATCAATATATCTAAAATCTTAATTACAAAAAACAATTTAAAATAATACAAACATTTGTCTACACATATCTTTCGACCTATCTAAGGCTTTCAACAAAGTTTGGGATGCTGGTCTTCGCCATAAGCTTGCCCTGAACCCAACAATAAAGTTTATTTTATTGAAAGCCATACCCTGACCAAACCTTTAGCTAAACCCTGAGCCTAACGGTGAGGGTTATGGTTTGGTTTGTCTAGGGTTTTTAACAATATTCATTTCGTATAAGACTTTTTTAGGTACTTAATAAAGTACCTAAAAAAGTCTTAGCCTTCCCACACTATTTAAAGCAAAGCATCCCTTAACCATTGTTGAGCCACATCCATGCTTGATGGTTTTTTTAAGATTTCTAAGACTGCATCGCAAGGTCTGCACCAGACTCTTTGTAGTTTTTTAATGCTAAGTGTTTAAAATTTACTGTTATCATATCATAACACTGAGTTCTAAAATGCCTCATTCTTGTTAAAATTCAGTTTTGTAAATGCTAAACATTTTTTTGTTCACACCGATAATGATGGGTTTATTTTTTTGAAGTCGGTTTATTAAACCACTTGAATTAAAACTTTTTTGTACAGTTTGACTGAAAATATTTAATTTAAAATTTTCAACAACCAGTCTTATCTGAAGTTATTGTTAAATTTTTCTTCGCTATCCATGCAATTAACTTCTCAGTTCTTGTTGAAGTCTTAGAGGGGGGGGGGGGGCAGCCAAGTTTTTTCTAAATCTCAACAGAACCAGTTGTTTCATATTTTATACACATCTTTCTAACACAACTTTTTGATATTTCTCAACACATTTTTTGCAGATTAATCCCTTTTTTGATCACAAATGACACAAGATCTAATTTCCAATGAATAATTTTTGATGATAAACCATTGTTATTATTAGTTTTACTTTTTCTAAAAATAATTTCCATAAAATATAGTTTGAAATGTTTATTTTTAATAACTTTAGCAAAATGTTTTTAATAATAATTGTTTTTGATAAATAGGTATTGACTGAATATTATATTTCATAATGAAAACTTTGATGTTTCTTACTTTTGTAACATTTATTTTGGACAGAAGAATTGTAAAATTGGTAATTTCATTTAAAAGAGTTACTTTTGCAATGAGTTAAAAAGAGTTATAAATATATATTTTTTTATTTGGAGTCAAATTTAAAAACAAAAAAAAAAAATATTGCAGTTATATAGATCTTGACGTAAATAATTTCATTTTTATTGTTTGAGTTTTGATTTTATCAACAATGTAATGTTACTTAATATTGTCCGTGACAGTGTGTGTGTATATATATATATACACACACACACACACACACACATATATATATATATATATATATATATATATATATATATATATATATATATATATATATATATATGTATATGTATATATATATATATTTATATATATATATATATATACATATATATATATGTATATATATATATATATATATATATATATATATATATATATATATCAGTTTTCTCTGTTTGAAATTTAATGCCAGAGCACAAAAAGTGCTGCCAGGAAGGTCATTTTTAAGTTTGCCTGCACGATTTGAAAAATTTAATTTTTTCTGCTATTTAAATTAAAATAAAAACATCTAAAAAAGTGCTTTGAACAAATACCAGATAAAATAGTTTAAAAAATAAACTGGTAAAAAACCCATTTTTCATAAAAGTTGAACTAACGAGCAAAAAAGTTTTGTTGCAATTTGAAACAAATTGGTTTTATATTTTTTGGCAATCTCTTTTTCATGCGCTCTGCTAAGTTTTTGCAAGCGTGTGGGTGAGTGCGAAAAAACTTTAGCACAAAAGCGCTGGCTAAACAGAGAAGACTGATACATACATATGTATATATATATATGTATATATATATATACAGGGCTTGTGATGAAGAAAATCGTCAGGCGTGTTATATCGCGCTCGTAAAATTAGAATATGTTTTCATCGAGCGTGATTATGTGCGCTCGAGATAACGTCGGCGAGCACGATCATGAAAATTGCTGAAGGCAATGCTCACAAAAAGCTTTTTATTTTTTATATCTTTTTTTATTTGTTACATAATTCTTTCGTCAAAAAATGTTTGAATTAGTATGACACTCATGAAACTACTTCAACGAAGTAGATTTTTATATTTCCAAACTTCTTGTATATTGTCAAATCGCGAATTTATTTTTAACTATTTATGTTATAAAAAAATAATATCAAACAAAAACGCAACTTTAATTGATTTAGTATTGAAGTATAATTTAGTGACTTAGTTTTGCTTCGTTGTTTTGATATATGTATTTTAAAATGTTACGCTGTAAACTTAATTAACGGTTAATGGTTTTTATATTTCTTGAAATTTTTTATTCAAATTAATTATTTAATTTTTTTCTAAAATTTCTTTTTTAAATTACGTTTTTTTTATCTTAAAAAAATAATACAAGGATAATTTGAAATAATAATAAATAAGAATAATAACTTTCCATTTAATAAATATTGACATCATTACTTTGTTCCTTTTCGAATGCCCTTGGTTGCGAGCATTTTAAACAACAGAATCGTTTCAAATTTGAGTTAAAATAAATAATAGTTAATAAAAAATCTATACTATGAACAAAAACTAATTTTAAAAATTACTCTATTATTAATATTTATTTTTATTATAAACGATGTGTGGAATATTACAAACAATAAATCAAATAAATCTTACTCGATATTTTCACAAGATTAAAAATACTCTGCAGTTTCAATTTTCTTATAATGGTTTTCTAATTTTCTATTCTTATTTTATTTGCGCATTTTTGTATTCACATTGTGTTTCCACGTGCACATTCCATTATTGAAATTAGTGGCTATTAACGACTTCAAACTGCTTATTAATTACGTTAGCGCAAAAGAGAACGACGTAGTGCTTTTTATATTTTATATTAGTGCTTTCATAATAGAATATCTTTAATAAAAAATCTTTTTTAAATATTTTATGAAAATAAAAAATAATCCCGAACTATTGGACGAGCGTTATTTTATTCGCTCGTTATAAGCTGAACGAGCGTTGTTTATCGCGCCTGGAACGTTTGAAAATACCATTTACGGGCGCGTTTTACAAGCGGAGCGCGATCGCGCTCACTTTATAACAAGCCCTGTATATATATATATATATATATATATATATATATATTTGCATATATATGCATATATATGCCAGCAACTTATGCAAACGTAGGGCTGTTTTACGTCTAAAGCAGTTTTTACTATGTAACTTTTTATCATTATTTAACTTTTAAATTAGTCGATAAGCGGTAAGATAAAAGAAGTAAGGAGTAATTAGTTTAAAAAAATCATTTTAACATATGAATGACGATTATGTAAAAAAGTTTGTTACAAAAGTTTGAATGGCAATTATATAAGGCATAAGCGGTACTTACTAATGAAAAAAGTTTTGATTAAATTAATAACTAAGAAAACTTTGTCTCTATTAAACTAATTATTTTATCAAAATATTTAGTAACAGAAAACAAAATTAAAATAGTTTACGACAAATCTTTTTTATATACAAAGTTAATAAATGAAATGTAAAAAAAACCCCAGTGAAATTTTTTTTTAAACATCTTCACTTCCAACAAGGCTGCAAGCAACCACTATTAGAGTTGGAAGTTACTGGAAGAGAAAAGATAAAGTTTGTAGAGCAAGATAACGATTGGCAGACGATTTATAAGATTGCAAATTAAATGAATCAGGAAATCAAGATAAAGGAAACCAGTTCCAAAAAACTGATGTTCGAAGAAAAAAACTAGAAGAATAAGAGTTTTTAGAGCACTTAGGAATAGTCACAGAAAAATGATGAGACTTAATTGAATGACAAGTAACATGAGAAATAATTTTAGTAGATGGCACAAGAGATGCTAGGTCTTTATAGCAGTGCCCATTATAGTATTTGTAGAAAAGAGAAAGAGAAGCAACATGATGTGATAATGGTTGGAGGTTGGGTGCAAGAGCAGGTCCAACTATGTTAACAATGCACTTTTGCACCCTGTCTAAAAGAGAAAGGGCATCATTGATATAGGGGCCTGGTGCATTTTTTTAAACATTGGAAATTTTTTTAAACATTTTAAAGACTGTTGAAAAATGATTGTTGTATTATTTCAATAGTAACTAAATTGTTTAATTATTTCTTTTGTTCATCTTACTTAAAAAGAATTGTTTTAAATATTTTCAACTTTAGAAGCTACGCAAAGCATGAAATTGTTATAGAAAAAGATTTTCTTTACTTATTACATAATTTAACTAGCGATAGTTTTATTAGAATCTTGTTGAAATAAAGCATAAATAAATAAAAAATTATATAATACTCTTTATATAAAAGAGTGTCGGTTAATTTTTTAAAAATAATTATAAAAGAGATTAGAAAGTATTAATTCTTAACATAATTTATATTGTTTTAGTCAAGTTTTTTTTTTCGTTAAGAATTCATTTCATTTTTTAGTAATTGTCTCCCATAAATCAAGTTAAGTTTTTAAAATGTTTTGCGCATTTAAATGTTTTCAAAACATCTAAAATGCTGTGGCCAAGTTGTCACAACTAAATATTATGTGTGGTCAGATATAGAGTGTGATTGCACCCACCTTCCGAATAAGCCTGAATTAATAATATTGCAGTAGTTACAAAAGTTAATGTCTTTAAAAAATAAAATAAATAAAGAGTATTTTATGTCATAAGGATTTTATGACAACATTAGGCTAATGTGTTAATAATAAAGCTTGTGCAAAATACAAATTATTGGTAAAAATAAAGTTAAATATTTCTATGTTTATATTTAGTTATTCTTTTAAAAACTTCTAAAATAATATAGTTTTGTAAAAGTGTTTGTTTTACTAGTTAAAAAATAAAACTGTTTCATTCAGGATATGCTAAAAAAATTATGAAATTATTTCAAACAGCTATAACTGTTCTGTATTATTCTGTGTTATTTTAAAAGATAAATAATTAGTATGTTAAAAAGCAAGCAAAATATGCATGTGTTGCAAAAGAATTTTAACTAATAGTCTGGGTTTTAAGTATTCTTTGGAAATTTGTAAACTTATATAATAAGAAGTGTTAGATAATAGACAATTTCTTTTTTGAATAATCACACATTTTGCTTAACTGATTGATAAACTAATTTGTCATACTTTAAAGTTGTTTGAAGTAGTGCATATTTCCCTGTACAGGTCCGCATTAACTTCCTGGCTTTTTTTTAAAAAAAGGTGGCAGTTTATTTAATATGCTAATATTGTGAAAGTGATTCAAGTGAAAGTGAAAAAGCAGCGTTTGATTTTGAAATTAAAGATATTTTGGGCTAATTTATTTAAAATGAATATTTATAAGTAATTTATAACTATATATATTTCTTTTGTAGGATAAAAATAGTACTATATGATTTCTTCATTTTTATACTTGCGCTATATTTAATACATCTAAATATATTTTACAGCAATAAACCTGATACACAAGATAAAGAAATAAAGAAAATTTTTTTTTTTAAAAATTCATATAATGCTTTTTTTATACACGTCTATACTATATAAGAATATATTTAAGAAGTATATATACCAGAATTTTAAAAAATCTATTTGTATTAAGTCTCTTAGAAATTGAAAATTAGATTACCTCAAGTTTTAACTTACATATCACATTTTTATATACAAAGTTAATAAATGAAATGTAAAAAAAAACCCAGTGAAATTTTTTTCTAAACATGTTTTTTTTTAAACATTTTAAACATAACATATTTTCTTTTCATTTCCAAAAAGAATATAAAATCAATTACGAGTTCATAAAAGAGTTTGATAGTAAATTAAACGGAAACAATAGTAATAATTAAAATTTTAGTCTTAACAGTTGAAAAACAATTGAAAACTCAGTAAGTAGAGCGCACACTAATAACTCTGAGTATAAGTATAATTTTAAGTTATAAAAAGTTTTTTTTAGAGGTCTTTTTTTGTTGTATTGGTATTTGCTCATGGTGAGGAGAGGAGTAATGAGATATTCATCACCGGGAACTAGGGTCAGTGCAATATGGCAATGCCAACCTGACAGTGTTTGAGGTTGGCAATTTTTTTTAACTTAAATTTAAAACATGAGTTTATTTGCTGTTTTCACCAGGGTTGATCGGTTTAAACCAGTTGTTTAAACCATTTGAAAAATATCAATTTTAACTAAAATAATTCTTTTTAAACAGCTTAAAGTTTACAAATCGAACTTTATCTTTCATGTAATACTATGAATGCACCTGTTTAAAAGCATAAAGATGCTTCTGAAAATTAATTTCTCAAGTATATTAAATTTACAGTATGTTATTTATTTGACATATGCAATTAATAAAATTTAATTGCATATTTATTTATTTTTTAAATATGCAATTAAATTTTTTAAATTGTGCAAAAAAACTGGTCACTCTCTCTCTATATGTATATATATATATATATATATATATATATATATATATATATATATATATATATATATAAATATATATATATATATTAGGGTGGTGCTAAAAACAACTTATTTTAAAAATGTCAGCTGACAACCCCTAAATGTGTTTTATATAATAAAATAATACTGGATTTAAAAATTTTTTGAATAAAAAATATTTTTACGGGTGCCACAAGGCCCTTATACATCAAACAGGTTCCTAATGTTATAAAAAAAAAAAGTTTTTCAAAAGTATGTCACGTTGGGTCTCAAAAGAAGCAAAATTTTATAAAAATTTCAAAAATAACAATTATTTTAAAAAAAAATTGTTATTTTATAGTTTATTGCAAAAAAATGACCTTTTAAACTAAAAATGAAAAAAGTTTATTTTTTTTAATTATAATTTCAAAAAAATCTTAAATAGTTTTTTTTATAAAATATTTAAATTTTTTTTATAATATTAGGAACCTGTTTGATGTATAAGGGCCTCGTGGCACCCGTAAAAATATTTTTTATTCAAAATTTTTTTTATTCAAAATTTTTTTAAATCCAGTATTATTTTATTATATAAAACACATTTACGGGTTGTCAGCTGACATTTTTAAAATAAGTTGTTCTTACCACCACCCTAATATATATACATATATATATATATACATATATATATATATATATATATATATATATATATATATATATATATATATATATATATATATATATATATATATATATATAAAATCTTTGAAAGTCATTTTCTTGTTATACGTTAAAATATGGTTAGAATTCAATAAATACGGCTGCGTAGAAACTTTAAAAAAAAAATATATATTTTTAATAATATATAATTATTTCGATATTTCGCTGATCTATCGTGATCAGTGTCATCACGTATAAAATATATATATTTTAAAAAAAGTTTATACGCAGCCGTATTTATTGAATTCTAACCATATATATATATATATATATATATATATATATATATATATATATATATATATATATATATATATATATATATATATATATATATATATATATATATATATATATTGTGTGTGTACTTCGGCAGAAATGGCAGGCTATTGCCTGTGCCCATTTTCTTACCTGTGTAAGTGTGCTACTTGTGCAAAATAAAGCCTGCAAATAATATAATTTTTTGATGTTTTTTACTTTGATATTCTTTAAAAACTCCATACATAATATAATTTTTTTTTTAATGATTTTTCCTTCTCCCCTCTTGATATTATAGTGCTTGTCAAAATTTTCATATTTGATAACATTTTTATTCATTATGACATTATTATTTTACGCGAAGAAGGAAAATGAACAAACTTTTATAATAATACATAGAATTATGATCAATTGGCTTTATAAAATGACAGTATATAGCAGTATTTTTATATAGTCGTTTTATTAAAACGGTTGTTTAAATAACCAAATTATTAAATAAATGTAATAAAAAATAATATTAAAAAATGTTAAGATAAAATTAAAAACATTTTTATAAATGCCTGTTTTTTCTGCATTTTCATTGCTAAAAAAACAAGTAGCATTCCTGAAATGAAAAGGAACAAAATAAAAATTAAGTAGAATCATAAATTAATTCAAAAATTAATCATAAATTGTCATAGAAAAATAATAATTTAAATTACTAGAAAGAAAGTCTAGGTGAGTAGCCTTTATAGACCATCAAGTTTATTTTAGATGGGCTATTTGTAGCTCCTACACTAATTTTCTCATGCCAAATCCAGTATATATATTCAGGCTGATATGTGGTAGTGGTAAAGTGCTTGCCTCATTAGTGAGAAGCTATGAGTTTTATCCCCACCATGTCCCTGGTATTACCTTGCTCAACTTGTTTCTCCGTGCAGTGGCTTGTTTTTGTCAATGTTGGTGTTTCACAGTTGTAGAGTTAAGAAAGGGTTTAAATCACAACCGAAGCAGCCTCCTTGACTGTAGTGGCCTTGTAGTGGAGGTGAAATAAATTTAAAAAAAATTTAATTTCAATTCACCTCCTCTAAATTTCAGCAAAGTTATAATAATATTATATGCAGAACATTAAATTATAATGTATTGGTTGATGAATTATATCAGTAATACTGATAGAAGATATAGTTTACTCTAATTTATATAATTTAAGTGAAATGCTAATGCTTTATTTTATTGAAAAAGTTGATTAAACACAGCTTATTTAAAAAAAAAAAGAGTTTAAACAAACAAAAAAAACATTTTTTTTTTTTTTTTTTAAACAATTCATGGGATTTTTTTTTCAGAAAAAATGGTTATTCAACCCTGGTTTTGACCTTTGGCCAGGTTTTTTGAAAAATATCCTTAATTTAATTTGGGGAGGACACACACAGATACTTATTATGAATTTTTTTGTGTGATAATTTAAGAAATAAACTATGATATGAAAAATGAAGTACAT
The DNA here is from genome assembly GCF_038396675.1 of Hydra vulgaris. Classification (NCBI taxonomy): domain Eukaryota; kingdom Metazoa; phylum Cnidaria; class Hydrozoa; order Anthoathecata; family Hydridae; genus Hydra; species Hydra vulgaris. Next base: position 24,043,673 of record NC_088934.1, on the reverse strand, counting down.
TGTACACAACCACATCAAATTAACTGTACATAGTGCAAATAAACATTGCAGTTGGCAAAATAAAATGTTACTACGCTAACTTAGCTATTCTTAACAACCAAATAAATAACACCTTTAATAGTAGTACTGCCTATATAAAAGTGCACGTGGCACATTTTTAATAATTTTATATAAGTTATTGCTATGCAAAATTAGATATGCATAGCAACCAAATAAAAAAAACCACCTAAGCAAGAAGCTCAGGCGTTATTAGTATTCCTGTCATATTTAGTTGATATAGCGCTAATATTAAATTATTTATTAGTTTTGTCTCAAAATTTGCTATTCTGACCCACTGTGCAATGCCTGTGAAACTAGTCATGAAAGTAAATATTTTTACATTAATATAAATTGCTTTATTCTTCAATAGATTACACCAGGAGATTATTGACTTTTATAACTACATGGCTCCTATGCCTGAGGAAGAAATGATGAGAAACGATGTGATACAGAGGATAACTGATCTTGTTGTTAGTATATGGCCAAGTGCTAAGGTAATTATTTATAAAATTGAATTAAAAGTTATTATTTTGATTAAATATTATTAAAATTATAAATTCATTCATATATATAACAAACATTTAATCTGTTGATTAAATGTTTGTTATATATACATATACAAACATATATATATGTATATATATGTATATATATGTATATATATATGTATATATATATATATATATATATATATACATATGTGTATATGTATATATATATATATATGTATATATATATATATACATATATATATATATATATATATATATATATATATATATATATATATATATATATATATATATATATATATATATATATATATATATATATATATATATATATATATATATATATATATATATATATATATATATTCCCTCAGTATTATCTTATTCTATCTACTAATGAACAAGATAATACTGTGGGAATAATAATAAATAAATTGTTCTATCTAATATGTAAAATAAAAAAATTATATATAAATAAATACAATGTTCTATGTAGTATAATATATTATATCAAATAGAACATTGTATTTATTGATATATATATTATTATATAAGTATTTATTTTATATATTAGATAGAACATTTAATTTATTACATTTGTAGATAGAACAAGAGAATACTGAGGGGACGATGTATATATATATATATATATATATATATATATATATATATATATATATATATATATATATATATATATATATATATATATATATATATATATATATTAAACAATTTTAAAAATGTATTCTACAAAATAGAGTGCTCAATGTTCTTAAAAGAACAGCAATTATAAATTAGTAGAAAATAACTTAACAAAAATTTTACTCATTTAACACTGTGTTTCATTAATAAAAACTCATCAGAAATAAAAGATCAAATTTATAAAACTTCAATTATACCAAAAATTAAATTACAGGAAGTTGGAAGTGTCTTAACTACTGTCAATTTTCACACATTTGTGGAATTTGCTGACACTTTTATAAAAAGAATTCTTTGGAAATGATTACCTATGCTTTTTTGAAAAAAATATTTTTTAATAAGGGGACTTAATGTAACTATTATTTGGGCTCGTTTATTTTTATAGTTTTTTAGGAGAAACTTATTTTTGTGCCTGCATTTAGAAATTAATTCCGATTTTTTGTTCAATAAACAACCTTGGTTTGCGTGTGTAGTTATTTCAAATTTTTCTTGTAGTCATAGTATACAATTTGGAAATATTGTTACATGCAGGCGCTGTTTTAAGGATGGACCAATTCAGTATAAAATCATCAATACTTCTGTCTTTTAATTCCCATATATATTTTGTCAGCATGGTGTCTTTACTTTACAATCTTTTAAAAATACTTTTTATTTTTAAAAGATTGCTTATGATTGGCAAAAGGTTTTTCCCATTCACCCTTTTATATGCCAATATATTGATTATCAGTTACATTCTTAAAGGAAACAACACATTTATATACCACATTTATATGCCAATATATTGATTATCAGGTACATTCTTAAAGGAAACAACACATTTATATACCACATTTATATGCCAATATATTGATTATCAGGTACATTCTTAAAGGAAACAACACATTTATATACCACATTTATATGCCAATATATTGTTTATCAGGTACATTCTTAAAGGAGACAACACAATTATACACCACATTTTTTGATATACAACTTCCACTCATTTTGTTTACAACTTTCTGTTGTTTTTTTAGGATTTCTTTTTTGTTTAACAAAGCATTATTGTGATCTCTTATAATTCTTTCCACATTTTTTGTACAACTGTAGCTAACTTTAATTGTATTTCGATTAAAAGTTTTATATAATTTATTAGAGGGCAGGAAATGCTTATCGACCAATTTTAAAAACACTTTTCCTATGTTAGTGGAAACATTTTTGCTATATGGCGGGTTGAACCAAATTATATTTTGTTTTTTTGTATTCTTTTTTTCAGGGTTAAATTTTAGTTCAAAATTTTCAAAACTGTTTTTTTTAAGGGCATCTTCAAATATTCATTTAGAGGAATTGAATACATTTTTATTAGAGGAGATTTGGTTTAGCCTGTTATTAATTGAAATCGGGATTTGTTGTAGAATTTGGGGTGGATGATTTGAGTTAATATAAATATACACTAATTCATTGTTTGGTTTTTTGAAAGGCTTATATGAATTTTCAGAGAGGTTAAATGTGACATCAAGAAAGTTCACAATTTTTAAATTTATGTTTATTTCGATTTGAAAGCCGATATTTTAAATTTTTTTTATATAATTTCTAATTTTATCGAGCTGTGGACCAGATTTTTTACGCATTACTATTAAACCATCGTTGTGATAAAGACCTAAATCATTTACATTGATTATTTTACTTAATAAATCTAAAATGTATAGTCCAACAAAATCTCTGCTCTGTCATAACTGCCGATTGTTGCATCAATGTTACATTTATTGTTTTAATTAAATGTAATAGGTCATATTCGAAATTTTCCAAATCAGGTATAAAAGATGGGGTATTTTGTTTCAAATTTATAATTATCATTATCTTGGTTATTATTAAATACATCATCTGTGTTAGTATTTGGTTTTAATAAAAAAAATAGGCTTTCTAACGAATTCTTTTAATAAAATGCTCAACTTTTTTAATCAAAGAAATAGTATAACTTTTTTTTTATCTAGTATAAGTATATTTTTCAACAAGTAAGTGAAATTATTAGTTTCCATATTTTTACGGAATGTTAAAATACAAGTACGAGTGCTCAACAAATGTTAATAAGGAGCCTACTATATATTTAAACAATTTTAATATATATATATATATATATATATATATATATATATATATATATATACAGACTGTTTCAGGAAGCAAGTGCGGTCGCAAGCCTTGTACGTCCATGCTTAAAGATATTTTTTTAGACAACTCGACCATGTTTTTATATAGTAAGCATTTTAAGAATTCGTGGCAAAATAAAGCTATAAGAAACTAGAGAGTAAATCAGCAATACTCGAAAAAAAGAACCAAAGACTATGCGAAATAGAAAACATATATAAAATAAGCTAAAAAATTTTTTTTGTTAAAAAAAAGAAAATTGTTGACAAAAAAATGATATACCTAAATATTTACTATTTTTGTTTTCTTATTTTTAGAGTGTTGGTTATTTTCCACTACCAAAACTGATACAAGTCGGGGAAGAAAGTTGATAATATAATAAAAATAAAAATATTTTTTGATATACGATTTTTTTGCAACTTTTTCAGTCAGTATGTAAAAGAGATACTTTATAAATTGAGCTAGACACACAGACAGTTTTTAAATTTTTTTTTCAAATGTCTTTGCCTAACTTTACTGTTTTTATTAATGGACAGGAAAGTGAGAAAACTTATTGCTATTTATTTGTGAAAAAAAAATTTTTATAACAAGTTTTTCATGTAAAAAAATAAAGCGATTCTAGAAAATTTTGTTGGATAGTGCATTTTTAATTTACCAAACTTTCTTAACAAAATTTTTAGAAGCCTATTTAAAACTTTTGTTTAAGTTTTTAAATACATTTTTTTAATAAGAGCAATCGTTATGTTCATTATCTCTATTAATTTGTATTAACATTGGAAATTGGGCAATATAAAAGAAACAATTTCATACATGCATCAGATGCGGTAAATACATTTATTAAAGAAACTGTTATTCTTTTATTTAAATTATTCTGTAATTGCTTTATTTATTAATTTATTAATCAAATAATACTTTTTACAAATAAATAACAAAATTATTTTCTTATTTTCTTATTATATAAGTATTGAAAAAAAATGTCTAATATAGCAAAAACGTTTTTAAAAGTGAAAAGACATAAAAAGAAATGAACGAATAAACGCAATAAACATCATAAACAAATAAACGTAAAAAAAATTAACAAAATTTTTTATAGTTCTAGCGTACATAGCAAAATAGTTTCTTAATAATATGGACTGATAAAAATCGTGAATAAATTGCATATCAAAACTTTCAATTGTTAAATTGTTATAAAAGATGTTTTTTTCAACAACGACTCTAAAAAAAAGTTGTATAAAAATTTTATAAATTTTTTTTTTTTTAATATACTTATTTAATTAATAAATTTTCTAGTTTATTTAATTAAACTTAATATTTCATCACAATTTTGTTTCCTTATTTAAGAATTGTTTTTTTTTTAGTAAATTTTCTTAGTAAGTTAAGCTTATTAACGCGAATTATTAAAATGCTTTAGAAGTTAAAATATGCAAACTGTCGTGGTCAGTTAGTCTAAAAAAATTACTTTTTTTTGGACATTGTGTTAGTTGTGGACGAACAAGGAGTGTTATCGCACGCGCTTCCTGAAAAAGTCTGATATATATATATACAGGGCTCAATTTAAGGAAAGAAACTACAATTTCACTAGACTAATGTTAAATTAACTGAATAACATGACAAAGATTTAGATTGCACAATTCAGTTCCGTAAAACTGTTAAAATTTTTTATTTTAAAAATTTGATTGGACACTGTCCGACCCAAAAAGTTTTAATCGGATGTTTTGTCTGAGCCCTTTTAAAAAATTAAATTGAGCTATGTGTATTAAAAAAGAATATATATATTTTTTTACTTTTTTAAATCTCACATGAACATTTTTCCTAAACATAAATTTTATTCTTAAACATTTCTTCTGTTCAGTTGCATTTGTTCTGAATCTTTTTTAAAGTTTATGTTTTTAAGTTAAGTAAAATGCATAACTTTTTAAAATCTGTTAAAATTATGAGTAAAATCCATTCTTTTGTGTAAGGTTTAAAAGAGTGTTTTATTTTTTAGTCTAACAAACCAATTGAAAAAACTTGAAATTATTTTTTCAAAAGCTATAGATAGAAGAGTTATTTAAATTATTCTAATTTAAATGCAACATTGTGGCCTATCTTGCCAAGTCATTTTTATTTTAATGTAGGCTGTCCCAATATGCTTTTTAATTCAGATTGTTTGGCAGCAAAAAAATAAATATTTTTGTTCAGTTTATAGTTTTGCGGCTATTTAAAATTTTAAATACCCTTTACAGGTTTTTTGAAATATACTCTTGATTATAATTGCTATGTTTCATATTTTTACCAGCATATATTAAATCAGCTCCTGTTTTATTTTATTAAACTGGAATTATTAAAAATTCAATAGCTTAGTGGAGTTGCAAACATTTCCTATTTGTGTGTTACAGAAAAACTGAGTTCTCTCAAACTACAGGTTTCAAATTTTATTTAAAAAAAAGGTTTAAAACCACCCAAAATTTACAACTACTTCTGAGTGGTTTTCAAACATAGCATGATCATTCCTATTTAATATCATGAGATTTCTGTAGTGATCTAATTTTTCCAATAAAGTTTGATACAACCCTGCCCGCCATTTCACTGAAAAAAATATTCTTTATTAGCAAAAGTAATTACTTTTAGAAAAATATATAGGTGAAATATAATGTTTTCTTTGTATGTTATGGTGTGGCTATCTAAGTTCTCTTGTGTTTTCCTCATCATAGGGTAATAAATAAAAAAAATTTAGATGCTTTGATGCAAGACAAGCAAATGAGGTCTAATATGACCAGATTTGACCTTTTACAAAGGTCAAACGCCGGCTGCACCAACCAAGCTAGAGTCCTGCCTTGCTAAAACATTGTTTTTAATAGACACTATACCAAATGCCATTATTTCATGTTTCTAGTTTTAAAAGGGTTTTAGTTTTAAATATTTATTCTGCTGGTTATACACTCTAATCTGGAATCATTAATATTTTTTTGATAACAGTTGCATAAAAAAGACTTTATCTGGAATTGTATAAAAGAATTAAGCACTGACGTTACTGTAATTTGATTAATTTCGGTATTGCGATAAATTTCGATAATCAGACAAGAAATTGGGGGCGCTTAGTTACAAATGCAATATTTAGTAAGGTAATTGCGATGCTGTAATTTTTATAGAGTGAATGACCGTACAATATATTGTGAGTTACTTTTTATCGAAAAATTGAGTGCAATTCAATGCAATTTTTTATCGCTTTTTTTTTGCATAATTGAATAAAATTGTTTTTCTGCTAACTGTCAATGTGGTAACGCCAGTGCTTAAAAATTATAGGCACCAGATTAACAAACTTACATTTTAACAAGTATATATTTATAACTATATTACTTTAAGTATATATTTATAACTATATTAGGGATGTTTATTAATTTTTGAAAATTTTTCCTAACCACCTCAGTTTATTAATAACCTTAATCCCTTATTTATTAATTTTTATCAACAAAAAAAAAATTTAAACAATAAAAAATATATTTATATATCAGTCACTGATAAGAATAAAAGCTTTTAGTGTAATCAAGCTTTAAAAAATCTATAAAAATATAAAACTCATAAAATAGAAATAAAAATGTATATATATATACAGGTCTCAGCCAGAAGCGAGAGCTTTAGCTCCCCTAAAATGGTTTATGAGAAAAATTGGCAGCTCTCGCGAAAATATAATTTTTTTTGTACAAAAAAAAATAATTTGAATAAAAAAAGACACAGTTGTTGCAATAAAAAATAAAAAAGAGCAAAAATCGAAATGCAATTGTTCTTGATTAGATAGAAATAACTGATAAATATAAAATTATTACACTCTAAATTATTGTATAACAATTTTTATTTTATGTAATGAATTAAATTTTTTAAATATTTATTAATTTTATATATGTCACTTTTATGGTGGAGTTATTATTGTAATAGTTCTTAAATATCATCCTATTACAATAAGAATATATATAACATTTTTTATTAGCAGTAAATACTTTTATAGCTTTTTGTCAAGTTTTTATATAAAATAAGTAATGTTGTTAAAAAATAAATGGATTGGAAAACCAAAAGCTCTTGTAAGAAGCTGTTTTGGAGAGCTTTTTTCTGCTGTTGCACTCATTTGTGTGTGTTCTGCACAAAAAAGTGGTTAATGTTCTTAAAAGAACAGAGGAGTAATAAATTAATAAAAAATCTATCAAACTATTTTTTTTTCTTTCAGCTTTTCTGATAAGCCTTAATTAATGAAACACAGTGTAAAATAAAAAAAGTTAGATAAGTGATTTTCTACTTACACACACACACACACACACACACACACACACACACACACACACACACACACACACACACACACACACACACACACACACACACACACACACACACACAGTGGTGTACACTGGATTTTTAGATGTTTGAGTTTTGACACTTACAGACATTGTGCTAACTCCAAACTTTAGTATGTTTATGCTTATATCAAGAAATAATGTTTTGCAAATAATTATGGTGATTGGAACTAATGGCCCCAATTCTTTGCAAAACATTATTTTTTGATATAAGCATAAAAGTACAAAATTTTGGAGTTAGCACAATGCCTGTGTCAAAACTCAAACATCTAAAAATCCAGTGTACACCACTGATATATTATGTTTTCTTACTTGTTTTATTAACAAGAAAACATTTTTTTAAAAAATTCCATAACTATCTATTATAGTTAAATTTGATTCTATTATATGTACTATCTATTATATGTAAAAGATAAAACAAAATGCTCAAGTTTTAAGAGTATATTTAAAAATTTCCCAAGCAATAAGTTCTCAAATTCCAGAAAATTTTGCGATAAATTTTACCTTCACAATACTAGATTTTTGATATTACTTTAAGAGAGTTAAAAAAGTGAATGGCAATTTTTAGAATAGCATTGCTTTAAGTTTGTTTGGAACACATATTTTAACTTAGTAGCCAAATGATTCAACATGAGTAAATTAAAATTTTAAAAATCCATTTAATTATTTAGAACAAAATTTTTTTTTTAGATTGAAGTTTTTGGTAGTTTTCGTACAAATATATATTTACCAACAAGGTATTGCTTTACTTAAATTGAATTAATTTTTCTTTAATTTAATTAATTCTAACTATAAGGGTTGGGATCAAATATGTTTGATCAAGTACAGATACATTAATTCTATTATCAAAATCATCTCAAAATCATTAGTTCTAACTATAATATAAAATAGAAATAAAAAATATAAACCTCAAACCCAGGAAACGCGTGTGGTTTTTGGTTTTGTATGACCACGTGTGAGTCTTTTATTTTAGACAACTTGGTCAATGCCGATTGTTTTAAAAACAAAAAAGCAAAGCTAACAAAATAGGAAATTAAAATAAATTTAAATGGAAACAAATAAAAAGAAATTAATAACTTAAATAATTTGTGTACTGTTTTTATTTTTGTTTGTTTGAAGTGGTTGTTATTTTCAGCAACAAAATAAAGCAAAGCAAGAAAAAACAGTTTTAAGTTGACATTAAAAAGAATGATTTTCCTATATTTTATTATATAATTATATTTATTTGAACATAGGTGAATGCACGTATAGCCTATTTGGATAAGGTGTTAACTTTGTGGATGGAAGGTCCGCGGTTCGTATTCCACCTCATCCAAAATCTTTTTTAGTTTTTCTACCCTCCCTTTTGGTTTACTATGTTATCAATGATATATAAATAATTATTAACAATTATTAATAATTGCTTTACCACTACACCACTACCGCATTTATATTAGATCAAAAGGGAGGGGGCAGGTCAGGGTTGATAGGTTTGAACCAAATGGTTTAAACCAATCGAAAAAAATATAAATTTAAACCAAACTAATTTGTTAAAAGTATTAAAATCAATTGGAGTTGCTCTAGACAAATTGCAAAGAGATCAAACAAAAATAAGTGACACTGTTGAAAATTTTAAAGAACTGATAAATATGGTATCATTTTTATCAACTGAAAAAATATATATATATTGGAAACTAGATATCTTTAGACTGCCAGTGATGCTCATTTCTTTACAAACATGCTAGATCCTAGATATTTAGTATCTAATCTTTTTGAAAATGAAAACGAAGCTGCAATGACCTTAGCGGATAAAGAATTTAAGAACTTGTTACCAATAATATTCAAGTTGAAAGCCAAATCTGCTCCATTCGATAAAAGCTATTTGTATAGTGAATCTGTTTTAAAAATGCATTATAAATAGAATGATGGAGATCTCTAAAATCTTTGGACTGCAACATTATCATGGATATTGAAGGTTTTTTAAATGCACCAACTTCTAGTGCTGGAATTAAAAGAATTTTTTCAACTTTTGGGCTTGTTCATTCCAAGTTAAAAAAAATGTAAGTAGAAAAAGCTGCAAAGCTTGTTTTTTTTATACAGAACATTAAATAATGATGTATTGGTTAATGAATTACAGCAGTAAAGTTAATAGAAAATATAATTTACTCAAGTAAAATGACTAATGCTTTTTTTTTTTAAATTGAAAAAGTTGGCTAAACATGGTTTTTTTTTAAAAAAAAAACCCATGGGTTTTAGTTTTTTTTTAAAAAAAAATTGGTTTTTTAGCAACCCTGGGGCAAGTAAAACTAAATGCACTGAGCCAAAGCCGAATAAGCAACAGGTATCCAACATTTCATAGCGCTAAAAGATCAGGGCAAAAAAGGGTACAAGAATAGAAAAATAATACGAAGCAATTAAGGCTATGTGAAAAATGTGTAGACAACATGGTCTAATTAAAGCTTAAAAACTATGTATACATGTGTGTGCGCCTTACTTAGAAAGTACACTGAAAGGCTTAAATGGATGGTTACAACGCAAATGTACGACCAACAATATTTAAATAAAAAACAATTTAAAAGAATTGACATTGGTGGGATTTGGTTAAGGACTCTTCGTTTTGAAGTGAATGCCTTATCCCAAACAAGCTAACCGTGTGTGTGCGTATGGAAAAAAAAAATTCATTTACTCGACTAGATAATTTATTTACTAGTCAAGAAGGAAACATAATAGCAGAGTTAATCAGAAAATAAATATAATTATATAATAAAAAAAAAGTTATACATTGAAGTATACACATGCGTTACACAGGCGTTTTCATATGGAGACAATATATACTTTTTCAATAAAATTATACAAATATATTTTACAAACAGATAGCAATTTATATTTTCGCTTTCCTCTTTAATTAAAAAACAATTAAAATATAGGAAAATCAATCTTTTTAATGTCAACTTAAAACTGTATTTTTGTTTTGTTTTTCCTTATAAAATTTTGTTGCTAAAAATACCAACTACTTTAAAGAAATAAAAACAGAGTACATATTATTTAAAATATTTTTTATTTTATTTATTTTTTCTATTTAAATTTATATTAATTTCCTATTTTGTTAGTGTTGCTTTCTTTATTTTTGAAACTTAAATTTTTCCGCAACACCTAATATAAAAAAAACTTGCAAGTGGTTGTGACCGAGTTGTCTAAAATAAAACACTCATGCTTGAACATACAAGACGAAAAACCGCATGTGTTTCCTGGGAAGGCATGAATCATGCATTCTTGATTTTGAGCCAGAACTCTAACCATTGCGCCATGGCTGCTTGGATATTAGTAATAGTAATAATGATATCTGGGTCATGTGCGGTTTCTTTGCTATTGTAAAAAAGAATTACCCAGGATAAAATAGACATAGTTCTATTAATAGTAGATAAGGATAAAAAGAGCTAGTCATATTGAAATAGCCTGTTGCCAGGGGCTTCCGTACATACATCAACTGACTAAATAGGTAGAATATGCAATTGAGTATTTTTAATGTGATATTGGCATTAGAAAAATTACTATTCAAAGTTTACTAAGTCCTCCTACCTTTACAAATAATTAAACAGTGGAGTTTTATATCCATTATTTTTGCATCATCATCATGGTTATCATCATGATCATCATCATCATCAACAGCATAAAAGAGGAAGACTAAATGATGATGATCATCATCATCATCGTAATGATGATGATGATCATCACTAGTATCATTATCATCATCATTATTAACATCATCATCATCATCATCATTTTTCACAATCTTGAGCAGTTACTTTATTAAACATTAATCTTTTTTTTTATCTAATTTACAAAAACACCTCTCTTAAACGTCCTTTTATTATTGCAAGTAGCCAATGTAAAAAAGTCCTGTCTAATGTTGAGCTCTTTTATTTTCATTTTACTAAATCTTGTATCTTATCTCAGATGTTAGGTTCTCGAGACTTTTTGTTAGTCTTCAACAATGTTTATAAATAAAGATTAAATGTTAGACTTTAGTTAAGACTTTTGGTTAGTCTTAACTAAAGTCTAACATTTAATCTTTAATTCATGGATCTGATCTTTTTTCTTCTCCCGAGAATAAAGCAGAGTTATTTGCAAAGAAATCTTACTCTAATTTGAATCTTGAATATAATGGCCATACTCTTCCTGACAGTTTAACCCATTGCTAAACATCGAAATCACTCTAGCTTTCAATGCTAAAGTTAATTCTCAATTAAACACTTCTACAGTTTATGCTCCAAAATAGATTTTGATCGTAGTCTTAAAAAAGTGTTCTCCAGAACTCTCTTCAATTTTTGCTAAACTTTTAAAAAGCGCTAAAAGTGGTTCCAATTTTTCATAGCTTTATAAATCTCTTTGACCTCTCCAATTATCCTACGATTAGTTTTCACTCTGTTATTAGTTTCTTTATATGTTTTTGAGGTTATTAAATTATTTCTTTCTAACTGCAGTAGTAAAGTTATTTTTGAAGGCCTTCCCTCTTCTTTACTTCAAGTAACTTTAAGGGTACTTCTTTCTTTTTTCTACTAATGCAATCATGGTCAATGCTCAAATGAGCTATCATCTCTATTGCAATAAACCAGAACTCATTCTTGCTTAGCTTTTTATTCAACAAGTTGTATTTACTATATCTGTCCCTTCCAGTTTTTTTTTCTGGAACATCAAAAATACCTTACCCATCTTCGTGGTTTCCTTTTTATACAACTTGCAACTTTTTAAGTCTTCAATTGTACATTTCCTATTTTAACTTATTTTTTATTTTAAAGTAACTCTTAATTGTGATTGCTTGCAATCTTGTTAAAGATAAATCAGAGTTTTAAAATATATAAATGTATGCCAGTATTTAATAAATAGTAAATTTAAACATAAAATTATAATATATTTTGTACTATCAATTTTTTTCTAGCCCTTGCTATCAACCCCTGCTAAATCATGTAGTTTTGCGGGGCCAGGTTTGCAAAAAGTCCCATTTTTAGCCAGGGCCCGGTCACTTACTAATAAGAAAATCTCTTGGAGACGCTGATAAAGGGGCTGTTGTATTTAATTGTGCACTATTTCAGAATCTACACAAATATACACCTGAGGGATCTTCCAATAAGCTTGTAAATACTGAAAATATTAAGCAAAAAACGCAGCTTTTGAAAGAATTTAATTGACAAAATTCTTTCTTCAGTCCAATATATTTATCAATTCAGCAATGATTGTGTTTGTTTTTTGGATCTAAAATAAAACTTATTGCGTTTTTGTGTTCTTTTTCGCAGTTCTTTTTGGATTTCTTTTTGCAATCCATCACATTATGCTATTTCTATTGAATCATCTACATCAAGTAAAGATGAGAATGCAATCTTAATATTAACATGCTCATCTATAAACATTTGTGGATGTATTTGAAGCATCATTAATATAAACATTTGTGTATTTGTTCCATTCTAAAAGCAAATAAAGTAGCCACATTTTTGAAGGAAAAATATAAAATGATTGTTAGAACTTAGTATATTTCCGCTCTGTAGATAAATTATCTGAGTCATTAACACTAGATCTATTCTCTCATCCATTCTTGTTTTGAAACTTTTTTTCAGTTTTTTGGCTATATTAGCAAGTCCTTAATCAAGGTTTTTGCAGCACAAAAATTTTGTTTTCTGAAATAGAATCAAAGTTCAGTTTGATTAATTCATTCACATTTTTTCCCATTATTTTAGTTATATTTTGTTGAAAAACTATTTTTTTTTTTTTTAATTTTTAACGCACCTTAAATTGGTAATAATTTTATCTAAGTCAGTATTCTATGTCATAACATTCATTTTTTTTTTTACCAAAATCTAAGTTGTAATCAGAGAACTGATCTTCTGTGGAGTCTTCTTTTTTTATGTCTTCCATATCACATCAATCAAATCTTCGATACCTTCAAAGTTTGACAGTATAATAGTTTTCTTTGATCATGATATGGAGGTAGAAATAAAAGAGAACAAAGGCACACAAAATAAAAACCATACGAAGTTGTAACACGAAAAAAGGTTGTAATGTTTCTCCTTAATACAGCTGTATAAAAACTTTTATTTGTATTTTCAATCTTTTTTTTTTTCTTTTTTTTTAATATCTCCTTTATTTACATTATATTTTGCTGTAAAGCTTAACATATCTTTTCATTTTAAAAATTATTCAAATATTTCAAAATAAATACTCTAAATTCAAATTGTCAAAAAAACATGCAAATATATTCAAAGTCAAGTAATCAAGTAATTAATTACTCTCAATCAAGTAATCAATTACAAATCAAGTGATCAATTACTCTAATTGTCAAAAAAAAAAGTCTTTACATTGGACAATTTTTTTTTTTTTTTGTTATAAAAATATCTGATCTAATTAATGGATGCATGTATTCAATAATAATACATGTATTACTTTAATAATTACTAATAATAATACATGTATTACTTTTTTTTTTCTTTTTTTTTAATTATGATAAAATGTTTGTGTTGCATTTTAGTTTATAAAGCAATTTTATTTATGTCATTGGAGACTGGAAACAAAGTGAAATGTATAATTAAACTTTAGCTTTTCCTTTTAATTTTTTCCTAAAAATGTACGCAGTATTTTTTTTTCACTGAAAATCAGCATATCAAATTTGCAAATTATTTTCACTAAATTCTAAAAATAAAATATTTTCAGTTTTTAGATTTTATTAAAGCAATTTGTTTTAAAGAAATATAATAACTGGTATTATACATCTTTTAAATTTTTATAAGTGAGGCCAACATTCTCTTTTTTGCTTAGAAGAGCGTAGTTTGAAAGCTAATTAAAACTATGATTTATGGTGTTCTACATGAAAATAAGATTGTTGGTCACCTTTATTTTTTTTTTTTTTTTTTATTAAACAATGTAAACATGTTTACATTGTTTAATAAAAAACAATGTAAACATGTTTACAATGTTTTAATTTTGTCTGGTCACAATATTTTTTCCCTATCAAAATAATGCATTTAAAAATATTTAATTTTAATAAATATCAATGTTAATAAGAGATACAAAGTCCCAAAAGCACACTTGTGTTAAGTCTATTTTTTCTTGGTCTCTGGTTTCATATCTTAAATAAACTTTATAATTTTATTGATTTCTTTAAAGGCCCAACATTTTGTATCACATGTGTTTAGGTTTAAGCCCTAGGCACATGTGATACAAAGTGTTAATTATTTTTCTAGAATTTGTAATTCTTATTATTTTATTAACTCTTTTATTATGTATCAACTGTTAAAATGTATTTATGCTTTAATTTAGTGATATTGATTTGGTTGTTTTCGGAAAATGGGAAAAATTACCTTTGTTCACATTAGAAAAAGCACTTATTCAAAATGATATTGCCGATGCTGCTACTGTGAAAGTTCTTGACAAAGCTTCTGTAAACTTCCATTGTTTTTCTTGAACTTTTCATTGCTTTTCATGTTTTTCTTGAACTTTTTTTGTTTTTAAATATTTAAATTATTTTAGGGTTTTTCTATTTTCACCTAGGTTCCAATAATAAAGCTTACTGATAAGAAGACCAGGGTTCATGTGGATATAAGTTTTAACACAGATACTGCAGTACAAAGTGCAGAGATGGTCAAGGTAAAATTATTTATTAGTCAAGACATATTCAGTCACAATTTCCTATTTTTATATGAATAATAAAAACATGCAGGCAAAAAGTTAGTTAAAAAAAGTTACTCAGAAAAAAGTTAATCAGACACTCTGCGTTTATGCTATGTATGCTAGTATGAATATATATATATATATATATATATATATATATATATATATATATATATATATATATATATATATATATGTGGCTATTTCCACGATGGAAGAGATAAATTTCGTGTTTAAAAATATCTTTCTTCAAAAGGTTTTATTACTTTAATTATAGTTTAAACACCTTAAAATTATTGTTAAAATAAATTTTGAGTAGAAAATGTTTGAACCAAGTAGATAAATTTGATGAATGTTAGCAACTGTTTGTTCTTTTTATTATTCGAAAAAGTGAGTAAAAGCTTTTTTTCATAAAACTTAATCAAATGAACAAAAAAGTTTTGTTGCAATTTAAAATAAAACATTTTTTTTTTTGGCAAGCGCTAATTCAAAGTTTAGTAAAACTCTGGTATTTTAAGCACTGGCTAAATGGAGAAGGCTAAATCAAAGTTTAATAAAACATTTAGAATTAAAAACATTAAAAAATTTACATATTTTGTTACTCATTTTAACTCTTCGTTTTATCTAATTGTTATTATTTTATCTAAATATAAAAATATGTTATTTCATTTATCAAAACTAATAAAATGTATTTGCATCATACATATTCAATAACTTAAAATAAAGATTGCATCATCATAAAATAAAGTAATACTTGGCCACTATTTTTTTTAACCCAGCTTAAAAATAATTAACTTTTAAGTTATTTTTAAATTCCTTGTTGATAAAAGAATAATTAATCAAACTTTGAATTCCAGAATTCAGAATGATAGAAAGTTTAAGTTCAGATATCTCAGCAGCTACAAAACATCCCAACATTATTTTATCTGTATTTCTTCTTCTTATATTTAAGATAAATTCCTAAAAGTTTCAAGTGTTAAATTTACTGGACACCTGGATAATTTTTCAATTCTAAAATGGACCTAAGGCTGGAGGCTTTTTTAAGAGGTCTAACTTCTATAATTTTGAATCCAAATGTTACAAAACTTGTCATCAATGATGACTACCACCTATAATTTTTACATTTGCTTGTGTATTCTGCTTTTATTTGCTCTATTAATATTGAAATTTTTTTTTTAAAGTTTTTTTTTTTATAACTTCCAACTAAGTCCAAGAAATAATTATTTTTTGTAAAAAAAAAAATTTTTTTTTGAAAATCAAGGTTGATTACTGTCATCAGATTGATTTTTAAGTATTTAAGTATTTAATTGGTTTTTTATTCAAAAATTAGACTATTTTGAAAAAGACAATAAATTGCTCAAATTAAGACATAATGTTTCAAATTGCTGTAGTTTTAGAATGCTTTAAGATAATGAGTTGAAATTTTAAGAAAATCTTTTTTTCCTTAAACCTTGATTGATTCTTTAAAGGTTAGTGTTTGAGGTTAGTGTTAAAAAACTTTAGTGAAGTCAATTATAATGAAATTGAAAAATAAACTCATTTAATAAACTCATTATTTTTCATTTATTTTTATTTGTAAATTTATTAATTTTTGTTTTATATTTAGAGTTACATTAAAGAGTTTAAAGTTTTACCTTATTTGTATCTTACCCTTAAATATTTTCTTGCCCAACGAGAACTAAATGAAGTTTTTACTGGTGGAATAAGTTCTTATTGCTTGATGCTGTTAACTGTTAGTTTTTTACAGGTATTAATCTTTTCTATTTTTGTAAGCTACATTTTGACCTGACACAAAAATCATTTTATTTTTTTCCAATTCTTGTTTTGAAAAAATCTAGTTAAAAAGTATTAAGTATAAGACATAAATCAGACAAAAAATCTAGTCAAAAAAGTATTAAGTATAAGACATAAAGTATAAGACATAAATCTAAGTATTATTAAGTGTGTTTGTAGTTGTGTTTATGTGTGTATGTATGTATATATATGTGTGTGTATATATATGCGTGTGTGCATATATATATATATATATATATATATATATATATATATATATATATATATATATATATATATATATATATATATATATTAACGTCAGGTCAGGTCATCCTGCTACTGTAACATGTAAACCAGTACAGCCTGCTTCATGTCCTGCTGCCTTGTAGGATACGCTTTTAGACAAAGGCTAAGAAAAGCCAACTGACTTTTGGAGTTGGCTTCTCTTCCTTTGGAGGAAAACACTCCCTTCTTAGGGCTCTTGATTGAATAAAGGCTAGAGATAGTGTCTTGATAAAAATACTCATCTTGGGCAGATGTTGACTGCGTCCAGCTACTGAATTGTAGAAGGCCTCCTAGGCAAAAACTTAAGTGGTAAACAGATTCTATCTGTTGACCAGCCTGGCACCCCTTCTTCATCTATTAGGCTGACATAGATGTATTTATCATACATTGTTTCCAGTTTAGGATATTGAATACTGGATCTTCTTGACTTGATACATTGGACTTGCTTGTGTCTTTGTTTTTATGACTAAGCAACTAATGTTTTTATGACTAGGCAACTCATTATATTATCTCCTAATAAAGATACAGCTTTAAAACTCATTTTCATAGTTCTAAGGTTGGGTGGTAGTCAGGTTTCCCAAACTCTGTGGTAGTTCTCAGAAAAGCTGATTCCGTCTATAGCTGCAAAATATCAGAGTATTACTAGTGCCATGTTGCACATGGATGGTGTCCCTGTTTGCACTTTTGGTGTGCATTTGCAAGGCCACATTTAAAGCCCTTAGTTACCTAGGGTTTAATAATAGTAATTAAAAATTATTTAGACTATTTAATAGTGTACTGAGTACTATCTGTGCTTTGACTCAAATTCTTTAACAAATTTAAAGATGGCTAAAGTACCAAAAACTACAATACATATATATATATAACACAAAAATCCATCATCATCACTAAGTTCTCTAAATCTATCATTCACTAATACTAGCGGTCCGAACCCATTACTTCAATTTTTTTTTTACATAAAAGTATCTTTAACATTTGTGTAACACTTCTCTGGATGTTTTTGGAAACTTAAAGCTATTATAAAATATAACCTTTTCATTAAGATTATATTTATATAAAAAGCAAAAGAGGACACTGAAATAGGTCATGAAACCTAGTTATGTCAAATATGTTAGCTCTATCTGTTTAATATTTCTTATAGAAACTTTTCTGTAACAAACTATTTACAAAATCTTTCAATCAATCTGTTTTTTATACTGGCAAGATTATAAATTATTATAGCTGTTGTTTGATGAAAATTGGTACTAAAAAGGTATGTAATGGAAACTATCTAGATCGTAATTACAAAGGTAATAAAAATATAAATGGTATCAATACATATTTAAAAATGCAAAGGATATATATAAAAAAGCAAAAATGGCCAATAATTAATATACCATTTTATGTACGAAACAAAAAACATACTTTTCATGAGATAGAATAATATATAAAATTCATAAAATAAAAATAATGATACACTTGTAAAAAAAAAATTACAAAAAATTATTATATTGTACAAAATGCTTTCAGGACAATACGGGTCATGGTAACTGTTACACATCCAACTATATCTAAACTTGATTTTAGTTTGGCCTCTTAACTCCAATAAATTATAGTAAGCGGTTAATAATAATAGTAGTTTAAATTGATTCAAAACTTTTGTTTTTTTTTTAACAAAATGCAATACTATTTTCAATATTTTTTACATAACAAATGTATCTTTAACATAGGTAACACTTGCTTAGCATTTCTTTTGGTGTTTTTGAAACATTTGGTTAAAATAAATTTTTTTTTTCTAAACACTAATATTAAGGTTTGTTTAAAAAGCAAAAGAGGACATAGAAAATAGGCCATTGGTCCTAGTTATATCAAATAAGTTGGCTTTATCTGTTTGACATTTATTATAGGAACTTTTCTGTAAAGTATACTATATGTATAAGTATATTACTGGTGCATGTGATGAATAAAATCGCCCAGTGATATTTTGCGCTTGTAATACTGAGTTATCAACCAGCGTGATTATGTGCGCTCCCCATCAAGTCTTCGAGATCCATATTCAGAGTTGGAAATTGGTTGCCATGAGGCCATCCATAAATTGCATATGCAAGTATGGGGAGGGGTTCACTCAAAAATGTACTACTTTGTACTAGGAAAAAGATAAACGATTTTTGTTTGAATTTTTTTCATGTGAAGTCAGGAAATCAGACAAAAAAGCTTTGGTTTTTTAGTTAATGCATTTGTCTATCTACCGGAAATAGTATGTTACTGCAGCTTTGATATTAAATAAAAACGATGAAATATCACCATTAATAAAATATGACTACATAACTTTGTTTCCTTTTTGGAGTTGAATTAACATGCTTGATTGCAGACATTTTAAACAACAGAAACATTTTTTAAATTAATTTAAAATAAATAATTGTTATAAAAGTAAAAAAAAGAATATTTCTTTTATTTACAAAAGATGTGTGAAAAATTAAAAACAGCAAAGCAAAATAATCTTACGTTTTTACAAAATCTTGTGAATTTTTGATTTTTCAAAATTCAATAAAGTTTTAATTTTTTTCATTTAAATTTTCAATTATTATTATGACAAAACATTTTGAAAATAGTAAACATCCCATTCTATCTGTTAGCAGTAATGACTGCATTCATTGTTTGTACAAAATAGAAAACTGCTTTCTAATTTAACTGAATATATTAAATATTATCTAGTGAAAAATATTTTATATACTTGATTATACACTTAATAAATATATGATAGACTTATACAAATATAATATGTATTATTGTAAGTATATATATACTTATACAAATATAATATATAAATAACTTATATACTGACGAATATTCTGAGAAATGCGTTTGTAAAACTAGTGACGTAACTTTTTGTTTTGTTGTTGTTTGTGAGCTTCCCAAAGTTGCAATTCTTAGTTTTTGTTGTTGTTGTTGTTGTTGTTTGTGAGCTTCCCAAAGTTGCAATTCTTAGTTTTTGTTGTTGTTGTTGTTGTTTGTGAGCTTCCCAAAGTTGCAATTCTTAGTTTTTGTTGTTGTTGTTGTTGTTGTTTGTGAGCTTCCCAAAGTTGCAATTCTTAGTTTTTGTTGTTGTTGTTTGTGAGCTTCCCAAAGTTGCAATTCTTAGTTTTTGTTGTTGATGTTGTTTGTGAGCTTCCCAAAGTTGCAATTCTTAGTTTTTGTTGTTGTTGTTGTTGTTGTTTGTGAGCTTCCCAAAGTTGCAATTCTTAGTTTTTGTTGTTGTTGTTGTTGTTGTTTGTGAGCTTCCCAAAGTTGCAATTCTTAGTTTTTGTTGTTGTTGTTGTTGTTGTTGTTGTTTGTGAGCTTCCCAAAGTTGCAATTCTTAGTTTTTGTTGTTGTTGTTGTTTGTGAGCTTCCCAAAGTTGCAATTCTTAGTTTTTGTTGTTGTTGTTGTTGTTGTTTGTGAGCTTCCCAAAGTTGCAATTCTTAGTTTTTAATTCTTAAACAAATATATTTGCTATACATATTGTTTATTAGAACTTTTTTTTTTTAATTTTAAGTTGCGTTTAGCTTTAAAGTTTTTTTAGCTTTTTTTTTTTTAGTTTTTAGTTTAGCTTTGACTTTTTTAATAAAAAGACTTTAATATAAGTTTAGCTGATTCGAAGATATCAGTGAAAATATTGAGTTTTATATTAATTTATATTTGACAAAATATTTTATATTCCAACGTTTTGATGTTTTTGAATTTTAAATATAATAGTCATTAATCAATAGAATATGATAGAACCTGTATGAAATCGAAGCTTTAAGTGAAGTTTTAGTTTGATAAACTTTTTACGCTAGATATTTATAAGATATTTATAAATATTGCGAGTGCAATTCATCACAAGGTCTGCTTAACATAAAAAAGTAAGTAAAAAACATTTTTCTTGATAAGTTATATTTTAAACTTGAAAAAAAAAAATTTATATTCAACAAAATTTTATATTCAACATGCTTATAAAAGCAATTTTAAGATATAACATTCATTATCTTATAGCTTTTAGTGAATGGTATGAAGATCATCAAAACTTCATTTTGACTTTTAGAATACGTTCAGAACATTTTCGAAATTCAGCTATATAGGAACTTTCAAAAATCACTCATACACTGCGACCATTTTCTATAGACGCATGTAGAATTTAGCAGATTTACAGTGTTACAGTGGTAATAAAATTGTTCTAACAGTACTTTTGAATAAGTATATTTAAGAAAACAATGATCCATAATGCATCTGATTATTAATTGTCGTGATTGTATTAAAATAATTAAATTTTTAATATTCAGGTGGCAATTTTCTATACACGCACTAAAGTTTTGTCACAAATTTCTTAAATTCTGTAGTACTTTTTATTTTGTGAGTCGAAATTAAGTTGAACTTAACCAAATGCCGAAAGGAAAAGTCCTTACAGACATTGAAAAAGGTCAAATATTGGCTTATCATCGAGAAAAAGTTCCAAATCGAGAAATTGCTAAAAGATTAAAGAGATCAGATCTCGTTATCCAACAGATTGTGCAAAAATCCAACAGATTGTGCAAAAATCCAACAGATTGTGCAACAATCAAGAGGAAACCAAAGAAATCTAAGGTTTCAGGCCCTGAAAAACGTGAAATTGTTTAACTCTCATCAAATTCATCAAAAAGTTTGAAAACAAGTTAGATTTGGGTTCAAATGTTTGCAAGGAGACGATTAGGAAAGTTTTTAAAGACAGCCCACACATCACGATCAAAAATGAATAAAGCACCAAATTTGAAGCCCATTCACAAACAGAAATAGATGGAATTCGCCCAAGAAAACATGGCACGCGATTGGGAACAAGTAAGAAATTTTAGATTAAATTCTTGTGAATACGTAAGATGTCTAAATAGTTGGATATTTTTGTTTTCAATACCGGGTGATTTTTTCGGACGAGAAAAAGTGTAATCTTGGTGGGCCTGATGGTTTTAGTGGCTGAGGAAAGCTAAATTTAGCATTTACATCTTGCTAAATGAAAAGTTCTGAATACATTGATGTGCTAAAATTATGTTTGATTCCATTTACAAACAAATATCTACGCAAAAAGTTTGTTTTTCAACAAGACAACGCCAGCATTCAAACTAGTTGCTTGGTTTAAAGCTTGGTTTGAAGCTAAAAAATTCAAGCAAATGTGGTGGCCTGCTCACAGTCCAGATTTGAATCCTGTTGAAAACATTTGGGGAATCATTGTAAGATGTATCTATGCTGACCAGAAGCAATATAACTCTGTGGCAGAGCTAAAAGTAGCAAGGAGGATATGGAGCCAAAAATGCTGGAAAACTTGATGGGAAGTATGCCAAAACAAATTTATCAAGTAATTGAACGCAAAGGAGGTCCAATTGAGTACTAAAAATGTGATAAAAACATTTTTTTGATAGTTTTGTTTAAAAATGTGAACTGCGTCTATAGAAAATAGTCAGCTATCTTTTGAATTTAATTCATTTATGATTGACCTCTTTTCAAATTTGATATTTTTTGATAATTTTCATTATTTTTTGATAAATAAAGTTAAGTACGTTTTTAAGACATAATCCACATGCGCCTATAGAAAATGGTCGCAGTGTAAGAGAAAGAATTCAACCTATAAATGGAACAAAAATATAATTGAAAATGCTTATTGCACATTAATGTGTTATATACTCAATTTATTTTTATAAAAGCTTAAAAATATGACTAAATAGATATCCAATAAAAAACTTATCTTAAGAGATTTTTTTTCAAGAAAGTTTTAAGATTTTATTGTTGCAAGTTTGGATTATAAACTCCTTTAGAAAAAAGACAACACTAAATAGAAATAATTTTAATAAGATAAAAGATATGATTTTATTTTTAAAATGAAATCCTTGCTTTTAGTAACTACATGTAGCCAGTTTCAGTAATGAAACAATCCAATAATCATTTTCAGCGATAGACAGCAACTCAAAGTTATGCCAAGTTGTCTATCTACACAAAACACTACAACAATAACATCACAAAATTAGCAAATAGCATAACATACTACAGCAAACTCTCAATAACTCAAACTTCAAAGGGACCAAGATATTAGCTCATTAGAGAATGTTAGAGTTGTTGGGAGTATAAACCATAAATAAAGGTTAAATTGGAATTTTAAATTAGTTTGAGTTATTATGGGTTATTAAGTTATCCAGAATTTATTGTAATTAACAGCACATACATAGAAACACTTACAAAATGTAAACCCATATAACCTTATAAAACACATATTAACACATAATAAAAACACATTACCACATCATATGACAGATCAAAATACTTAATAAAACTATTACAAATATAATAATATAAATATAATATATATCACAAACACGTGTTTGTGCTGGCTGGGTTTAAGGTAAATGTTTTTTTTGTTATTCAGCTCCTCAAGGCCGAAAAGGCCACTACAGATGAAGAGGCCACTTAATAGTGGTTTTAACCCTCTCTTAACTCTATAACTCCAAAACGCGAACCTTGACAAACGAGGCTGCTGGGCGGAGAAACAAGTTGAGCACGGTACTACCAAGGACATGTTGGGGATCGAACTCAGAACCTCTCGCTTATGAAGCGAGCGCTTTACCACTTCACCACTACAGCTTAATGTATTTAAAAACAAAAAAATCTGATCTACCAGTGTAACTTACAGGTAAAAGGACCTCAGAATGCAGTGGGACCTCAGTATGTCAGGTTGGAAATAAACCAACATAGAGCTCGATTTTTTAAATTAAACTCTAAAAGTGTTGAATAATTTGAATAAAGAATATAATGCCAAGTCATAAATAAAAAAATATTACATGTAATACTTAAAAGATACTCTAAATTACGAAGGCGTTTAAAAAGTCTATAATCTATTAAAACATTAAAAAAAAATTTTTTTTGATTATTTCAAGCTCTTTTAAAAATAAGTTCGCAGAACCTTATCAGAAATGTTGTCTTAAGTCTGCGCAGAATAAATCCAATTTTCTTAAAATCACATTTTAAAATACCTAACATTTTGAGTTGCTGCACCTAAGGTTTTGAGGTACCAAATCAAAAACTATATAACAAACTTAAGTGATTACTTTTTGTAATTTTTTTTTAATAACATTAACAAACTTAAAAAAAAAATTATGAACAAAAAATATAAAAATAAGATCCAGGTAAACTTTAATCCAAAATCAGCGAATAAAGTATGCTAGGTTGTATTCTGGATAAAATCAGTTATAGGAATGATCTTCAACGTTATCTTCATCAGACTTGAACTGAAGGCATTTTTTAGGTCCAATTTCACAAAATGGTTTGATCGTATTCGGTTTTCACCTCAACATAATGCTTTTCTACATGTAGATTTCAAAATATTATGGCACAAACACAAGCATTCTTGAAGCTTAATTGCTGCACAAACATTCTTTCAACATGTGCATTCTTCCTTACATTTATAGAATGCCTCAATTTGTTTTTGTTGCTTGGATTTCCTTTCTTTATTAGCTTTCTCCTTTTTGGCTTTGTCTTTCTTGATTGAAGAAACTGTTTCCAATCTTTTTTTACTTTCCATTGAGCCACGAACCTGGGTAACTCTAACATTTTCCTTGTTTATTTTAGATGTTACTTTGGTAACAGGCAATAAGTTAGTTATTTCTTCTAGTGATATTGGTTCATCAGATATCGATTGAAATGCTTCCATGGCACTTTCGTATTTATGTTTCCAATATCTTGCTGAGCCATAGTGAACATCTTTTGGAGATAAAATTGCTACTGCTGTTGATAATTGATTTTTTTTTTTGGTATTTTCATTAATACACAGCTCAGCTCGTAAAAACCTATCTTCCTACATCCACTTAACACTGAGTCTGCAGCTTGAAATGTTAACTTTTTTACCTGCATTTATGATTGTTTTGATGCCTACTCTGGCCATAACTCTGCAAGTATATTTATGAAATTTTCTTGTTGATTGTCATAAAGAATAAAGTACAGATTTCTCAGAAACGTCAAATCTTAAAGAGTGACCATCAGATAGGATAACAACCATTTTATATTGTTTTTTCCTAAAAAGTGGCTAAACATTTGATATGCACTCAGAAGTGCACCATGACCCTGGACTCTTTTTGGTAATTTACTTTTTATATTTCGCATACCAATGCTTCCAAAAAGACTTGCTAAGCTTTCTGTTTGGAGTGCTCATTGAGCATTTGATAATAGCTTAGTAATCTCATGTCCATGGATGTTTCTACAGGCTTGCTTTTGTACTCCCAAAACATTCAATATTATCCTTGTCAACTCCGACTTGTTTAAACTTTGGAGGCACCTAAATAAATTATTGAAGTAACAATACAAAAAAACTAAACAGTATAAGTTTAGTTTTCTTAATGAACAACATAAAAACTAGGATTTTATTACAGATTATAAAAGTTTATTTAAAAAATGTTTCATTTCTCAATTATGTGTACATATTGCTTATTCTTGTTTCTTATATAACAGACTAACGACACATCTTCATCTTTTGTAAAAATTGAACAATATTCCTTCTTGTTTCCAGTTGCAACGACACGATCAATCTATATGTTAAATGTTCTAAGATCTTTAATTAGTGGAAATCTTCCTTAATTGATTGCAGCCCAACCACATTTATTGTTTATTCAGCACCACTCAAATGCTTCCTCTATCTGTTTCCCATTTCTTATTTGTTCTCTACAGCATAAGAAATATCAAAACACACTTTAGTACTTATACTCTACTTTAGTAAATGCACTTAAGTTTAATTTATTTATTTAAAACAAAGAAAACATACTAAAGCGTGTTTTGAAGGAGGTTTTGTGATGAAACTATAAGCAGAATATTTCATTTCATTTAATGTCGAGAAGAAATTGAATGCAAATAACTTTTTTTTTTTTAATTAACTTTCATCTACTTAGCAGTTTAAGATCCCTTGAGTTTACCTAGCAGTTTGATGTACCTAGCATTGTGTGGTGGAATGCAAAAAGTATAAAAGATAAGTGAACCAAATATTTAAAAATATATTCAGCATTGAAAATAAATAACATATGCAGAAATTTATGGTTACCTAAGCAATATTGGCAAAATACTATCTATTATTTAACCTGACATTCTGAGGTCCCTAATGAAAAAAGCCTGTCCTAATATCCTAAATATTTATGAAAACTGTATTAAAAAACTAATAAAACTTTTTCACAATCTAGCAGAAGTATTTTTTCAACTCTCAAAAGTAAAAACAAAGTATATGCTCAAATATTTAGAGCTTAGCAGAATCTTAAAAAACACCTAACATTCTGAGATCCCTTTACCTGTAAGTCAAAGAAAACAATTAATTAAAAAAGACTTCAGGAAGCTAATAAACAAAATTTTAATGGGAAAATTTTTTTTAGTTTAAAAATCTTATTTAAAAGTTACAAAAACATTTAAAACAGTCTATTTCTATAAACCTATGGTATGGACACTCCTCTGTGGGCCCCTTATTTAATTTTCTAAATGACAAAAAGGCTTCATATAGTAAATCTAAGAATAAAAAGAATAAAATTCTAAAGTTTTATTTTTATAATAACCTATAAAATCTACAATTTACTTTAGCAGATGTTTCTCTTGTTACTTTTTGGGGCAGCACTTGTTGATGTCGTTGTAACAACTGTACTGGCTATGAGAAATATTTATTAAAATGTGTTATTTAACTAAAAACTACATATTTTATGATTACACTAACTACAAATAGATTTTAAAATGTTTCATGACAGTACATGGCTTGGTTGGCAAGGACAACATTCTTGCTCTCAGCAAAGCCAATTCACATTAAAGCAAAGTACACCACTTGGCTAGCAAGGAAACACTCTTGGTGTAAACTAAGCCAAGTCACAACACTTTGAAACCATAAAAAGCAACATAATAAACTTACAAAACTATAAACACATAACACACATAAAAACACTTTATATATAACAGATATTGACAAATAAATACTGACAAAATATACACCCATATAATCTTAACACATATAGTAGTAGTAGTAGTATTTAAAACTGTAGCTGTGTTAACAGCGAGTGAGTTAAAAACTCACTTTGACAGCTTTTGACAATCTAAAAATATACAAAAATTTACTAAAGATAATAATGAACAAATTAAAATATATATATATATATATAGTTAGTTCCAAGTTATTTTTTTAATGCCAAAAATTTGTCCAAACTGTTTTTGAAAATGTTTACATTTCCCGACATGACCATTTCCAATGGCAATTTGTTCCACAAATTCACATTTCTATTTATGATAAATTCATATCTTGGCACAAACTTGGTTTGCTCTCTGCTGTATTTTCTGCTGTGACCTCTGCATGATTTTGAAAATACTGGTTTGTTTAAAAGGTCTACTGCTTCAATCTCATTAAAAATCTTAAAATTTGGATAAGATCTCCTCTCTTCCTTCTTTCTGACAATGTTGTTAAACCAAGTATCTGTAAACGGTCTTCATACAGCAAGCTTCTTAAGTTCTTTATCACCCTTGTCAGTCTGTGTAGCACCCTTTCTAATATTTTAATGTCAGCTTTGCAGTTTGGTGACCAAACTGGCGCTGCAAATTCAATCAGAGGTCTAACAAAAGTAGTATATAGTTGCTTGAGAAGATGCTGATCCAAATGGACAAAAGTGTTTTTTATCATTCCCATTATTGCATTAGCTTTTGATGAACACGCTACTATGTGTTTCTTCCATTTCAGTGATGTATCAAAATTTACACCAAGATCACGTTCATGCGTAGAATTATTAATTTTTGACCCATTTACTGTGTAATTAAAATTAATGTTGTTTTTTCCATATTGCATAACTACACATTTACTTTCATTCAGTTTGATTAACCATTTTTCTGACCAATCTTCTATAATATTTAAATCTCTTTGAACTAATTTGGCGTCCTCAATTGAATATACAGCTGATAAGATTTTAGTGTCGTCTGCATATATTTTCACCATATTTTTGATTTTTTCTGGCAAGTCATTCATGTATGCTATGAAAAGGAATGGCCCCAGAATGGATCCCTGTGGAATGCCACTTGATACTTTTTTCCATGTTGACACCGCTTCACGCATTGACTTGTACTGCATCTTTCCATTTGTTTGCTAGATTTATGTATCTTAGATCTTTTTTCATTTGTACTAGTGCTCTAAGTTTATTACTAAACCATGGATTTCGTTTGTGTTTATGTTTTGCATTAACATCAATCTTTGGTATATATAAATTACTCAGATAGTTTATGTGTAATATAAAAGTATCATATATTTGTTGTGTTGTTAAATTGTAAAAACAGAAGCTCCAGTTGATCGAATTAACTTTTTGTCTATTTTTGTGTAATCTTCTCTCAGGCCTTGTTACGAGATTTCGCTGCGTAGTGAAAACGCGTAACGCATTTTTAAGTAACTCAACTCAGCAAATATATTTTGCATCATTAGAAGTTATATTGCGTCACTAGCGTCTTTTCAAGTACCACATTGTAATTAAAGTTATTTTATTAACACGTTAAAAATCATACAAACTTTGTTTTTTTCTCACTATAACAAAAGTTACAAATAAAATCTAACTTATTTAAAAAATCATTTTTATTATTTTTTTCAAATATGAACTAAATTTTATTTTGAAAAAAGTATTTTTTTCATGAAACGTAATAATGTTTGTTTATTTTCTTATGATTTTACAGTTGATTTTTGGTTATTTTATTAACTGTTAATAAATTTTTGCTTATTTAATATGTGAACTCGTTTTAATGTTTTTAAACAAGAAAGAGTTTTTTTGTTGTTGTTTATCAGTTACCGATAACATATTCGTGATCATAATTTATTTTCATAAATTAACAAACGTCATTAAAACTTTACGTTAATGAATTAACAATAAACAAAATATCTTATTAATAAAATATTTCATCAAAATAAATCGTGCATTTTTTAAACTATTATGACTAAAAATAATTTTTATATTTAAAAGGAATTTATATATTTAATTCCTTAAGATAAAACTTAAAACACTTTTAGGACAAATCGCCTTTTCGCAAGCAAAATGCGAGCTGCGTAACGCTTCTTAACAAGGCCTGTCTTCTGGTGTAGTCAAATTTATATTTTGGTGTTCTGCTTGTCTGGTTTATGTCTAATTCAAGTTTAAATGTAAGTACTAAGTGCCCCTTGTTTGCACAACCCAGAATTTCATGTGATTGGAGCTCGTATATTCTGTTACTATCTTTGGTAAAAATCAATTCCAGTGTGTTCTTTGCCTTTGTGTCTGACAGTTGAAAAGTTGGAAAGTTAACATGCTGAATTAAGAATTCGTCATTTATTATATCAATGAAAATGTGTTCTGTTGAAATTTCACTGCTATTTACGTTTTCAACATATCCATTATTCCAGGTAATGTTCGGAAAATTGAAATCTCCTAGTTTTAGTATATCTGCATACATTTTACATCTACTTTACTTTTGGCATTGTGTATAACTTGTCTAAAATCATTCATGTCTATTTGTTTGTTTGGTCTATATATACATCCAATGAGGTATTTAATATTCATAATTACAACGACTGCCCATATTTGTTCTATTTTGCTGTCCTGATTACCAATACTTATTTCATATAATGTGAGATTGTTTTCAATGTATAAGGCAACTCCACCACCTTTCCGTCCATCAGATCTATTTTTATTTTACACCCTGTAACCTTCTGTACAATGTACAATGGATGAGTTTTGAAACCATGTTTAAGTGATTCCAGCTATACTAGCTTTTTTTAATTTACACAAGATTTTAAATTCTTCCATTTTATTGCCAAGCGATGTTGCATTCGTGTATAAACATTGCAGGTATTTGCTAGTACTGCTCAGTTCTTTTTCCATTCTCAACGTTACATTTAAACTTGACAAGTCCGGTTCCACGTATAGCATATCGAAAGGGATCATCTTGTCTTCTTGCTGCATTTTTGGTGTCTCTTAATTTTCTGAGCTCCATATTTTCATATTGCTCTGCTTGTGTCATATCTGTTGAAATATAAACTCCTTTGTACTGTAGGTTTGTTTTATCCCCAAGTTTCTTTGCCTTGGCTAATATTGGGTTTTTTTCTGACTCTGATATAATAAATAATAAACAATACCTAATCATATGACACATAAAAATACTTGAATATATAAATTAAAAAATATATATTAATAAATTTTACAAATACAACCTTACTTGTGTATAAAAACATAACACACATAGAAACACTTCATAAATAACAGATACTTACACATTTATGACATAATCACTTACAAAATATAAACCAATATAACATTAACACATATGGACACATAATAAATGATACTCATTACCACATCATATGACATAAAAATATTTAAGTGTATAAATTAAGAAAGATATATAAATTCGAAGCATTTGCAGACACAATCTTATTTGTGTAATATTTATTCAACAATATACCTTATAATGCATGTTTATCAACTTTGAAAAAGAAAGTTATTTAAAATCTATCAGGAAATCTGTAACAATTGGATTTTTAGTAACAACAGCTGGATTTTTAGTAACAACAGCTGGGTTTTTAGTAACATCAACCGGTTTCCAGTAACAAATTTTGTTTTGTTTAATTATTTATAAAAAATGTGGTGTTTAATAGTAAAACAATAATTGTTTATGACATTTGTAAATACAACATTGTTTGTGTAGCATTTATTAAATGATATACCTTTGTAATGAATGTTTATCAATTTAAAAAAAATAAGCTATTAAACAATCTTGTTGTTGAACATGCAACATTGAGTTGACCGTGTGAGAAGCAAGGGATTTTGAGATAAATACCAATTTTATCAAATTTTGACCTTTTGAAAAGAGTATTATCCTCGAGTTCTTAAAAATAAAAAAGACTGATTAATATACTTTTAATACAATTGACAAAGTACTTAAATTGTGTTATTAAATTAATTAAATTTCCTAATTTTATGAGTTACTTTAAAATTTTAAAAGTAACATATGGTTTATCAACATGACTTTATGATAAGTAACATAAGGTTTATCAATTACTACATGACTTTACAATACCATCAAATTATTATTAATAATATAAGAGTTTTAGATCTTATAACTGATTAAGCAGGTATTAATAAATTATAAAAGAAGACTTGACACCACTTGACTGGCAAGGACAACATTCTTGCTCTCAACAAAGCCTAGTAACATAATAGCAAAGTACAGCGCTTGGCTAGCAAGGAAAACACTCTCGATGTAAACTAAGTCAAGTCACAACACTTTGAAACCATGGAAGCAACATAAAAACCACTTTCAAACTATAAACACATGAGCCATGTTTTACGCATAACATTTGTTGAAAACTATTCTCTATTAAAAGATTATAATAAAGATAATATAAATTTAAGGATACCTTATCATGTAATCAAAAGTATAAAGAGAAATTAAACGACCAAGCATGCTAAATCTTTTTTTAAAAACTCTGTGTCAAATGCGCATTAATGAGTAACGGCAGCAGCAGCATTGATCAGTAATTATAAGCAATTCATGATCTTCAATGTAATTTTTCTTCTGTTAGTCTTATCTCTTGCAAAGTTCACCAGACTTACTTGCTTTTTGTGAGACTAACTTTTTGCTGTCTCCTCTTGTGATCTTAGTTTTGATAGTTATCTTCCTTTAATTTGTAAAGACTGCAATAGTCACAAGGTTGGCCTAGGTATTTACATTTATAAGAATTCACTTATTTGTAGGGAAACTAAGTTTGAATCTACCGACTATTCTTTTATGTGCTTTCGTTTAGCACCACCAGAATCTCCCTATCATCATACCTCTTACAACTACCTTAAAGCTGACTAGGACTCTATCTGTGATTCTCTTTCATAATGGGCCTTGGGTGTGAATCTTTTGTCTTTCTGCTGACAAATGTGCTTCTTACATAACTTCTTGAGTTCAGGCTGACATAAAATCTTTTATTTCCTCTCGACAATTCCGAACCAAGCCTCACTCTTTTCCATGGTTTTCCTCTTTATTCTGCTGCAATTTCTAATCATAATCATTACTTTCCAAGGCCCGCTATTCTCAGGTCACGAAATGTTGTATTTCATCTTAAAAATTAGGCTCTCACAACTTCTGAAGAATTTTTAACAGTATATTTAATATGGGCTATTCTGTTATTCCACCTCTCTTGTATGGTTCAGATTTTGTCACCTCATCTAAAGTAAAAGCTGAATTGTTTGCTAAGAACTTTTCATCAATATCATCTCTTGATTCCACTACTTGTTTTACCTGATGTAGCTGACAAACAAATTGATCTATTGCTTGATCTTCATATTACTCCAGCTTCTGTATCTATAGTAATTTTCTACTTAGACTCTTTTGCAACTTGTGGTCTGGACAACATACCCGTCATACTAGTCTTGCAGAAGTGTTCTCCGAAGCTGTCATCTATACTTTCAAAACTATTTATTTTTTAAAAAAAGCAGCATCTCTTATCCCTATTTACAAAAATTCTGGAGAGCGATCTGACTCATCTAACTACCGTCCCATTAGTCTTCTTCCTATAATAAGTAAGGTTTTCGAATCTTTAATTAACAAACACTTAATCTCTCATTTTGAATATAACAACTTACTTTTTGATCATCGATATGGATTTCAATCTTCTGTTTCTAGAGCTGAAACCATATATCAAATCCATTTCAAAATTAGCATCTGCTAAGATCGCATCTCTTTTACATCTTTACTTTACTCGACACTTTCTTACTCCGCATTCTATTCTTTATCTCTATAAATCTCAAATTCATCCTTGTATGGAAATTTGCTGCCATATCTGGTTTGGATCTTCCAATGATGCCCTTTCTCTTTTAGACAATGTGCAAAAATGCATTGAAAATATAGTTGGATCTGACTTTTTTTTTTAGACTATCAATTTTTTATTAAATTTTACTAAGATTTAAAATGCATTTTTATCTTTCACCTAATTAATAATCAATAATCAAATTGCTATTGCCGTTTTAACTTTAATTATTTTATTTAGAATTTAAATGAATCGTTTGTTTTGCCGTTGTTGTTTTTTTAATTTGTTTATTTAAAATTTAAATGAACGTTCGTTTTGCAGTATTTCTTTTTAAATGTTTTATCTTGAGTTTAAATAAAACCTTGCCGTAGTTATTTTAATTATTTTATTTAGAATGTAAATAAACTATTTTATTTAGAATTAAGATATAACTAACTGCCTTTTTTTAAAAAATAAGTGTTATATCTAATATATTACTTATTTTTTAAAAAATGATGTTCGTTAAAAACAAAATATAAATTATTTTTTGTTTTTTCCGTTTTTATTTTATTTAAAAAAAATAAAACGTTTGTTTTACTGATTATATTTTATTTAGAATTAAAATAAAACTTTCCGTTTTTTTTTGTTTTTTTTTTTTTCATTATTTTATTCAGAAGTTAAATAAGTTGTTTGTTATTAAATTAAAATGAATTAAATTTAAAATATAATTTTGATATTAAATTGATATTTTTAACTTTCTGTATTTCAAATGTCTTTCTAATTGTTATTATTAAAGTTTGACGAGCAATTACTGCCGATCATATTTGATCGGCCAAATTTAATTTCAGGAGATCAAAATGTCAATTTGTTTAAAAGTAGCCGATCCTTGATCGGCCGCTCTTTTGAGCGCTGCTATAATGAGCTAGCGTCTCTTGTGCCATCGATTAAAATTCATTCTCGTTTTACTCGTCATTCAATCAAGTCTCATCCTTTTACCATGACTGTTCTTAAGTGTTCATGCGGTAGTGGTGTAGTGGTAAAGCGCTCGCTTTATAAGCGAGAGGTTCCGAGTTCGATCCCCACCACGTCCCTGGTAGTACCGCGCTCAACTTGTTTCTCCACGCAGCGGCCTTGTTCGTCAAGGTTCGTGTTTCGGAGTTTTAGAATTGGGAGAGGGTTATAACCACTATTGAGTAGCCTCCTCATCTGTAGTAGCCTTCTTGACCTTAGGGAGGTGAATAACAAAAAAAAAAAGTGCTCAAAAAAATCCATTATTTTCTAGTTTTTTCCTCGAACATAAGTTCTTTGGAATTCACTATGATCATTTTGTTTTTCTGATACATGTAATTTGCATTCTTTTAATTTGTCTGTATCTTGCTCTATAAACTGTATCTTTTCGCTTTCAGTAAGGAAGTGGAAGTTTTCAACTCTCATAGTGGTTGCTTGTAGCATTTTTAGAAGTAAAGATGTTGAAAAAAACATATATATTTATATAATAATAATAATGTGTATGTATATATATATATATATATATATATATATATATATATATATATATATATATATATATATATATATATATATATATATATATATATATATATATATATATATATATATATATATATATATAGGGCTACCATAGTCCTGAAGGGTCTGTCCTGATCAGGTGCCAAAATGTCCTGGTTTTAAAAAACCATAACAAAAAAGAAAAAAATATCATTTTGACAAAAACTAAAAAATAAAGCAAAGAGAAAAATGTTGACTTGACAACTCCAACTTCTCCATTCAATTTTTACTATTTTCTTGCAATTTTAGGCAGTGCTGGCAGAAATGGCAGTGGTAGCAGACATGATAAGGCATGGTCAGCTTCAGACATTCAACAAAAAAATTCTGAGAATTTAAAAAACAAGTACAAGTGCATGTGATATTGTTAATGAGACAAAAGTATTGCAGAATAATCTGAAGGAGAGATTTGAGAATAAGTTTATTCCACTGGAAGTTAAAAAGATACTTGCAAAACTATTTGAAGACAGAATTATTGACGAAATTGCTGTCAAAAAAGAATTTACTGGTTTTTACGAGAGATGTCTTTCTTATATTGACCTTTGGAAAGATAGCTTTGCTGATGCTGAAAAGTTCATGTGGATTCAAAACAGTGCAATAACATTTCCAGAGTTGGAAGAAGCTGCAGAAAGAATTATTCGAAAAATTGAACATACAGCAATTAATACTGATGAACTATTTATTGAAGTTGTTTTGGTCGAGGCATACTTGTCAACTAATTCTGAAACTTGGACATCTGATGATATGAGTTGTGAAGAAAAATGGGTCCTGATGATGAAACATTTTGGAGAAAAGGGCATTTCAGTAGCAAATTTTTCACTGGTGTTGGAATACATTTTCAGTCTTCCTGGAACTTCAGCTGCTGTGGAAAGGGTGTTTTCAATGATGAACAATATTTGGTCTCCTGAAAGAGGTTCTTTGCTAGTTTCTTCTGTGAAAAGTTTGCTTTTTTGTAAGTTAAATATTGATCTCAATTGCTCACAGTTCTATAAAAAGATAAAAAAAATGACCAGTTGTTTCTGAAAAAAGTACACTCTAGTGAAAAATATGACTGGTTTAAAAGCAAAGAAAAGAAATAATTCTTGTAGTCATTACAAAAATGTAAAATAAAGCTGGTTTTTAATGTTGTATTTTTTGTCATTTTCACTTTTAGTGTGACGAGCTTTTGTCCTGATTTGACTTTCTGCTTATTTATATTTGTCCTGATTTGACAGGTTAAAAAAGACATGATGTCCTGATTTTTCCAAAATTTCATATGGTAGCCCTATATATATATATATATATATATATATATATATATATATATATATATATATATATATATATATATATATATATATATATATATATATATATATATATATATATATATATATGGCCAATTCCATAGTTCAGTGACGCATCATGCGGAGAGATTTTTTTTAATAGAAATTTTTCTATAACTCAAAAATAATTTTTTATTACTCTAAATCAATCTTGAATTAAAATTTTATAATATAAACTAAACACAATTGTATTAACATAACACTGCTACATAGCAAAAACTAAAACATCAGTTCAGTGACGCAACGTGGAAAAAAGTGTTTTTTTATCAGCATACTTTTAAATGGAGTTTTCGCTGAAATTTTAATTTTTGCTTGACTTATTAGATTTTTTTGTTGTAATTTATTCATTTGGCAATAAGGTAGTCATAAAAAAAGCCACAAACAATAAAGTTTTCATATCGTTTTATTTTACAGAAAAAAAACTATCAGTTCAGTGACGAAACAAAAAGACGAAATTAAAATCATTTTAAAAAGTTTTGTTATTTTGTAATAAGTTTTAATTATACTCAGGTGAAAATAGCATCGGAACAACGTTATCATTCTGAACATAAAAATAATGTGATTTTGATATACCTTTGATTTTTCTTGAATAGCTTAAAATTGAACTGAATCCAAGTTCATTTTTTTGTTGTCTTGTATCGTTTTCTGACATGTGAATTACAGATATTTGCAAATCTTGTAATCCTAACGCAAAATCTGCTGCTGACCTGATTTCGTATTGACTAGTTTTAACTCTCAGGGCTGCAATTCGCTTAACAGTAGCTCCTATTCTGTCAACCACTCCTTTCCCGTGCATCGCTGCAAAGAAATGCCAGAAGAATTTTTTATGAAAACGTTTTTCAAACACAACCATTGCAGCCATAATGCTTTTGTTTTTGAACTGAGAAGTGGCATTATCGCTAAACATGTGTACTTCTTTTACTTGATCAGGAATAAAGTGAAGGATTTTGTCAATGTACGGTATAACGGAAGACTTGGTATGATAAGTTGAATCTGAAACTATGGCAAATGTTTTTAACAATGTTCCAGACTGCTAGGGTCATGATAAAAACTTGATTTTGGCCAAAATGAGCCGCTTGTGGCTCATTTTAATAGAAACACCTAGCGTTTTCAGCCCAGTCAACTTGGATTACCGCAATTTCAGAATTAACACTCATCGAAACCTCCTTCAGTTTATTAAAAATTGTTGATTGGTTTTTCTTTACAAATGCGTGTTTAACGAACTTATTATGCATCGCTGATATGTGTTGGATGAGTTCTGTTACAGTAGACTTTTAAAATTTTTTCAATGTTTGCATATGTTTTAGTTTCAGGCTTTCTCCACTCGTCCCAGGATACTTCGAAACCAAATGTATTAACAGTTTGCAAGTGTTTATCGAACTGTTTCATACCTTTGCATGCAACGCATTTGTCATAGGCGCAATCGTATGTGTGCGGTTCACAAACAAAGTTATTTATCATTTCAGATCCAACTTTGATTGAAGGCACTTGAATTGATTTTGTTAATGCATTTAAGGCAAATCGCATATTTTCATGCAAACTACAAACACAAACATTATGCGGAAATTTTGTAACTGATTTTACATTGCGTGGACGAAGGTCGCAAACTTTGCTGAGCCCAATTTTTATGTGCAGATGCTTTTCCTTGAATAACTCGAAAGCTTCTTTTAGCGTATAATATAAATGACGTATCTGAATATTGTTTGCTTTTCCGTCAGATAATTGAATTCGAGTGACATCTTTTTTGTTTGGTGATATTTGGGAAACTTCATCTTCATTATAAAAGTTTACAACTGCTAAAACATCGCTTTCAGAAAGACCATACAGCTTTGAACATGCTGGAGGTAGACCCGAATTATCTTTACAAGCAGAGCTATTTGAAAGAATAGAAAGAATTTCAGATTGTTTCTCCTTTGAAATTGGTAGTGCTTTTAAAACTTTTTTCAATGCTTTTCCTCTTTGTTGAACGTTTTTAAAAGATGAGCTTGGTCTTTGATATTGATTTAAAAGTTTTTTTTTTAAAGCGCGACTTTTTAAAACTCTTAATTATGCTTTAGCAGCAAAAGCTGCTTTTTTATTAGGATCGGCTCTCAATTTTGAAAGTGACGCAACAGCTTTTAAACTATAACTATATGTTAATACAATGCTTTTTGACCAATTTTTTTTTTAGTAATGATTAAGAGTTTACATTAAAATATATAATTTCTAAAAAAACCTCGCCATAAAGCATAATTTTATTGCGATAATTAAACTTTTTTAGCTTTTAGTTCAGTGACGCAACGTAATTTTTGCAGATGTGTATGTGACAAAAAAACACTTGAATTATTTCTAAAGAGTAAAAGTTTTTTTACTCAAGACATATATGTAATCTCAAAGATTCTTTCTAAGCAAAAATATGGATATGTTTTGTTTAAAATATTGCAATAACTCGCCCGTAAATTTTACTCACTTTTTCGAATAATAAAAAGAACAAACAGTTGCTAACATTCATCAAATTTATCTACTCGGTTCAAACATTTTCTACTCAAAATTTATTTTAACAATAATTTTAAGGTGTTTAAACTATAATTAAAGAAGTAAAACCTTTTGAAGAAAGATATTTTTAAACACGAAATTTATCTGTTCCATCGTGGAAATAGCCATATATATATATATATATATATATATATATATATATATATATATATATATATATATATATATATATATATATATATATATATATATATATATATATTTATATATATATATATATATATATATATATATATATATATATATATATATATATACATATATATATATATTTATATATATATATATTTATATACATATATATTTATATATATATATTTATATATATATATTTATATATATATATATATATATATATATATATATATATATATATATATTGTAGTAATGGTGTGAATATTTTTTTAATTTTAACACCAAATTTATATTTCTTGAATTTTAACAGTGTCTTCTTTGATGTCATCAAAGAAGACACTTTACTGTATTTTTAAAATATATTTTTTTTGTCGTTGTTTTTGTTTTAGATTTGTAACATTAAAAAAAAAAAAACGACACGTTTTTTTACTATATATATATATTTTTACTATATATATATATATATATATATATATATATATATATATATATATATATATATATATATATATATATATATATATATATATATATATATATATACATACATATATATATTACAAATAGTATAATAGAAACTGTTAAGTTTATTATTTGTAACAAAAATTTGTTAAATTTATCCTTAGCTTCATCCTCGAATTGATGTTAAAAAATCAAATGTAAACTTAGGTGTTCTTTTGATGGAGTTCTTTGAATTATATGGAAGAAATTTCAACTACCAAAAAGTTGGCATTAAAATTAAAAATGGTGGCTCTTATATTGATAAGGATTTAGTAAGTAACTTTTGATTTATGATTACTCTATTATTTATCTTTTTTAATTATTAAATAAATATAAATTTAGCTAGCAAAAGACTTAGGAAACGGTGAATGTCCAGCTTTGCTATGTATTGAAGATCCTGTCACTTTAGGTTTGTCATTATATTATTTTGTTTTAAGTTTGCAAATGCAACCATTGACTAACATTAAGAAATAAAAATAGTATATACAATGATGTTTATAATTAAACGTTATAGGTAATGATATCGGACGCAGTTCGTACGGTATTTTAAGAGTAAAAGAAGCGTTTGAGTATGCATTTAATATTCTTGATAGTGCTTTCAGAAATGAATCATATTTTACTATAAATCCTGGGAGGTAAGATATATTTTGAAAAATAAAGTTAAAATATAAAAAATGCCTTTTAATTGTTATTATTTAATGTTTATTTATATCTAGCACATATTTGAGTCGAATTATATCTGTTCCAAAAGATCTTATTGTATATAGAAATTGGATACATAGTGTTTTTCGTACAGAGCCTTACAAACCTGCTGTTTCAGTTATTTCTCCTCCGTCTCCAATTTACCAGCTATCAACTGTTCCTATTTACAGTCAAAATCGTCCTGCTCTGCTTCCGACACCTCCTGGTCAATATTCTACCCAGCTAAAAGTATCTTCTCCATTTTCCAACCTTACAACAACAGCAAGTAGTATACAATATAATTCTTTTTATACAAACATGTATAATTCTCAGCATGTTGTGTTGCCAAGCAATGCAAATTCAACAATGGTTTATCCTATCGCAACCATGGTACCTAGCACAACTTCCTCTCGTAATATATCCGTAACAGTTCATGCTACAAATGAGCAGCAAATTAACAAAATTACTAATTTACAAAAAATTGAAGAAATATCTACTCCTGGCCAGTCGATTAATCAAACACAGTTATCATATGCTAAAGCAGCTTCAAATATTGATTTATGCCGCACTTCTCGATCCTCACCTATGACAACATATAGCCGAAGCACTCCGGTTATTACGTCATCTCCTACTTATAATCGCAAAAACAGTACAAATTCGAATTCTCGAAACTCTTCCCCGAGTGCTGCGTCTCGTTCTAAAAATCGGCAAAATAAAGTTTTTAATGATTCTCTCGAAAAAAATAATTTTGAAAACACTGATTTAAACCATATTCCTCAGCCATTAAAAGCTGTGGTTGTAAGCGCAGATAATGCCTGGTCTCGTAAACGCAATGACATTATCTCTCTGAGCGATTCAAGTGATGATGCGTGTTATTCAAAAAAAGCTAATTTTAGATTAGACGTAAAACAAACCGCACATATAATATCTAGCGATGAAGGCGATTAGACGCTACTTTGCTACTAAGCCAACCTACTCATAAGCTTCAAAATAATCATATATATCCATATATATTAAGTAATAAATCAGACGCAAACATGCAGATGTTAGAATATTTCGAAGATTCTATAATGCATCAAAAAATATTCCAGTTAAGCTTGATATCAAAATAGTAACCAAGTTTAGGTTTTTCAAAAAAGAAGTTTCTCATCCAGTACTGTATAAAAGTAATATCTAATGATTAAGCACAACTTTATGAATTGCCTTAATCAGAATTTTTATTGGAGGAAACAACTTTTGAAGAAGCAGGTCGTCTTGAGTGTAATAAAATTTTTACTCATGCTACAGACTTCAGAATGAATTTTTAGGAGTAGAATGCAATAGATTCTCTTTAAATTTTTATTTGCTAATGGGACATCTACTGCAGCTTGACTTTTTAAATGCTTATTAGACTGCTTTGATATAATTTAAATTCTAACGGGAAAAACCTCGTAAACTGCATCTATGAAATTTTAATACCCAGACAGAACAAGTTCTCGGACTGTCTCATAATTTTACTTAGTGGATTGCTCATGATGAAATTTTTGTTTTGGGAAAATTTCATATTTTATTTTTATCTTATGAGGTAGCGTCGAATCGTTTTAATTTATTGCTTTTGTAATCAATAGAACAAGTTTATTTAAAACGAGGCATAAAAAGACTTGAAAAAGATTTCAAATCCATAGTCAGTAGAATACAAATTGTGAACTTTTTTGCGAGTCAAAACATATTTGAGCTCCTTAAAGAGCTCAAATATGTTATTTGAGTTATAAGATCATAATTTGCAATGAAGTTTGCATTTACTTACTACTTTTTCGACCCTGTATTGATTCTGTATTGAAAAAAGTTGTTAAGAAATATCAGAAAATCCCACGAAAAAACTGTTGTTGTTTTGAATCATATTTTTTTAAAGGTATGTAATAAAAATTTACCACTGAACTCATGTGAAGTTCATGCGATTAATATCAGTGGTGGTGACAAATCATTTCATGTTGTGGTTTTTAAATTTTTTTAAAATATCTTGAAGTTTTAACTAGTTATTTCAAGTAACTATTTTTAAAAAGAGCATTTCTTATTCTAAGTAATTCTCTTTTTAAAAGTAACGCGATTTTTAAAATAGATACCCAATAAATATATGGTTCTACGATTCACCGAAACCAATCTCTGATTTAAGGGCTGCTTTTCTGTAAAAATCTTTAAAATTCCTGTTTTTTGAATATCTTACTGCTAGCTAGAAGCTTTTTTTCTCTAAAATTTTTTCAAAAAATATTTTCTGCTTCTCTAGAATTAGGATTTCAAAGTTTTATTAAATTTTTCGGAATGATGACTAAATATAGCCAGAAACATTTTTACGCTTGAAAGTAAAACTACATACTTTCCAATGAGTGTCTTATCTGATTAATGCATATCGTATAGAACTTAGTGTTAAAATTGGTAATAGAAATATTTTGGTCTAAGTATCATGCTTCAAAGGTACGCAAAAAAAAATTTTTTTTGTATTATTTTGGTCTTTATTTTTACGCAGTGATATAAACACTAGATGTCTAACTTCGATCCAAAAACGTAAAGCCACTTTTACTCTAATTAGAAATGGCATCCACGACATTAAGTATGTAACAAATCAAATCAAATCAATATATTTTCACTTAAATAATAACTGTATATATACAATCGTGCGGGACATTTACAAACAGTTATAAACTGATGACGCGTAAAGACATGATGGTATAAATATAGCATAATAATAATGATAATAATAATAAGTAATAAAAAATAAATAGTAACAATAATTGTAATAAATAGTAATAATAATATTAAATACAGTAATATAATAAGTACTATCTATATATTTTACTATATATAGGTATATATTTTACTATATATTTATCTATATATATTATAGTGATTATCATAAGGATAATGCAAAAAATATATATATATATATATATATATATATATAAAATATAAAAATCATAACAATATCAATAACAAAAAATATAACAGTAAAAAGAAGGAAAGAAAGGAAGAAGAGTCAAAGAAGTAGAAGTCATAGGAGTTTTGTTGTGATCCAGCATTTTTCAAGCATAGAAAAATAGAATATGAATTAAAGAAAAAGAAAAAAAAATAATTGTTATAGAGAATTAGGCGGGACGATTGCATAGAAAATAGTTTATTGTTTATTTATTACATGTTATATGGTTTAGTAGTGCCACAAATTTTAGAGCCATATAACTTTACAGGATGATGAAAATGAGGGTACTTGATTGTGACTAAATGAACATTTATATATTTTTATGTTTTTATTTTTATTTTATGAGTTTTATATTTTTATTTCTATTTTATGGGTTTTATATTTTTATTTCTATTTTTGGTTTTATATTTTTATTCTTATTTTTATTTATGAGATATTTTAATTTATTTCTATGTTACTTTTATTATATTAAAAATTTAGTTATAGTGAATAACTAGGGGGTGATTGCATAACTTATAGTTCATTGATAATTTTTACTGAAGATAAATTTTTTTACATGGGTTATAAAGGCATTTCTATTTGATATTTTGGAGAATATTTTTTTTAGTTTCAACAGGAAGAGAGTTCCAACATTGAATTGATTGATACTTGATTGACTTTATGCCATACTTGTGTGTTTGTTTTAAAGGCATAGAAAGACTACAATAAGATACAGACCTAAGTTTATAACTATGAACATCATTTGTGAATTTAAAATAGCTAGTGAAGCAGCTAGGCGTATTATGGTGGACAATGTCCCATACAAGAACACAGTTTGATAAGTAGATAAGTTCGTCAAGCTTTAAAATTTTAGAAAGATTATACAGTATGTCAGAACAAAAACTGTTAGGTTGAAAGTGAATTATTCTAAAAGATTTATTCTGGAGATTTGTAAGGTTTTTTTTATAAATGGATGGACTTTGCCCCCATATCTGACAACCATAGCGTAGGTGGGAGTTAAAAATAGCATGCCAAATATTCCCAAGGGTTTCATAATTCACAAAATGCCTTATTTTGGTAAGCATTCCATTTGCTCGACTTAATTTGTTTGATATGGACTTAATTTGTTGAATGAACAAAAGATTTTCATCTAATAATATGCCCAGATATTTTATTTTATCTACAATATTTAGTTTTTGACCACTAATTCTAAAATTAAGTTTTTTGGTAATTTTTTTGCCTTGAGGTTTAAATAGAACTAATTCAGTTTTTTTGACATTCAAAGATATTTTGTTTGATCGCAGCCATTGAACCAGTGATGCCAGGTCATAATTTAGGTACTTATTTAGCTTTTTTAAAGACTTATCTACAATCAGAAGGTTAGTGTCATCAGCAAAATGATACACCTTTGAGTATTTAATACAAGTGTTTAAATCATTTATGTAGATAAGGAAAAGAAGCGGACCCAGAGTTGAACCCTGAGGAACACCTACAGATGTAAACTTAGTAGTGGATGAGATATTACCAATAGTAACACTTTGTGGACGATGGTTTAGATATGACTTAAACCAGTTCAGTGCAATTCCCCTTACACCATAATGATACAGTTTTGATAATAAAATTTCATGGTTGACAGTATCAAAAGCTTTTTGCAACACAGTTTTTGTAACACAGTTTTTGTTCTTGGCCTATAAGTGTTTAATTGTA
Organism: Hydra vulgaris; assembly: GCF_038396675.1. Lineage (NCBI taxonomy): Eukaryota > Metazoa > Cnidaria > Hydrozoa > Anthoathecata > Hydridae > Hydra > Hydra vulgaris. The sequence goes on along the minus strand of NC_088934.1, from coordinate 23,999,138 downwards.
TTTTACATTGTATTGTTTTGTATTAATAAGTATGTAAAAAAATGACTTCATTAAGGTGGTAGACTAGTCAAAAAATAATTTTTGTATATGACATTCATGATTGTTTTGGAATAAGTGCTGAACATCTTAAAAACTCTCGCAGTAACAATCTTCTGTTACTCGCTTCTTTTTATAACAGCATGTTAACAAATGGAAAGGTTCCCCAATGTTTATCAACAGCCACAATTATTCCATTAGTTAAGTCTTATAAAACATCACTGGAAAATCCAAATAACTACAGAGGAATCAGCATTCTACCTAGTTTTACGAAACTTCTCGAATATCTTATCGTACACATATGTCCAGATATCACAGAGAGTCATTCACATCAATTAGGGTTTTAAAAAAATTGCTCTATCCTTCACGCAGAATTTCTTCTGAGTGAAACAATAAAACACTATAAACATAACAATTCACCTGTATATACAGTGAGCAAAAAAATTAACCATGCCCCATAGTAAAAACTTTTTAAAACTGAATTTAAACTAAATTAAGTTAAAATTTATGATTTTTATATTAAATAAAAATTTATATATGAATTTATCGAAAAAGGAACTAAAAAATTACAAAATAATAATACAAGTTACGAAAAATTACAAAAGAAATAAAAAATCAAAAAAATTAAATATGCATAATTTAAAAAATTAAATTAAAAATAAAGAAAATTAATGTAAAATTAATAACGCGTAGGTCCACCATTTGATTGAATGACGGCTAAACAACGTCTACGCATTGAATTTACCAAAATTCTGGTAATATCTGACCCGATTTCCGACCAAAAACTCGAAATTAAGATTTTCAGATCGGCTTTCTTCGACATTCGCCGATCTTTTAATTTTTTCTCGACGTGAGCCCAAAGATGCTCGATTGGGTTTGAGTCTGGTGATTGAGCAACTCATTCGAGCATTTTGAACCCTGAAACTTTTAAATTTTCGACGACCGAACGAGCCGTATGCTTAGGATCATTGTCGTGTTGAAAGATAAAACTATCTTTCAACACGACAATTTCTGCAGATGAACTTAAATTATCTTGCAGAATTGATTTATAAAAATATTGATCTATTCTCTGATCAATAAACGCCAATTTCTCGACTCCGCTCGCTGCTATACATCCCCAGACTATAGTATTACCGCCACCGTGTTTAACTGTGGCATTCAAACACTTCAATTGAAGCTCTTCTCCTGACTTCCTCCATATCTTTACAGCTCCATCAGAACCAAATAAATTGAATTTCGACTCGTCAGACCAAATGACTGAGTCCCAGAACTCTTGTGGCTTATCCACGTACTTTTTTGCCCATTCGAGCCGCTTCTTTCTATTGATTGGGCTTATATGCGGCTTGTTGCGTGGTGTTCGTCCATGTAAATTCGCTTCATGCAAGCGATTTCTAATTGTTTGCGGTGTGAGAGACAATCCAAAACTCTCCTCTAACTCTTTTGCTGCTGCTGTTGTTGAAGATCTTGGATCAATTTCGAATCTTTTGATCAAAGATCGATCTTGACGCGCCGTAGTCTTTCGTTTGCGTCCTCTTCCAGGTTGATTTTCGAGGTTTCCAACTTTTTAAAACTTTTCCTCGATGGATTGAACGGTTGCAGGCGATATACATAGCGTTTTAGCTATTGATCTTTGGCTTTGGCCATCTTGCCATAATGCAATTACTCTTGCACGAAGTCCGATCGAATGAGATGTGTAGCTTCTTTTAGATTTTATATTTTCAATGCTGGTCATTGCTGGAAAGTTTATTAATATAAATATATAGTTTAAATTAATATAAATAAATAATATAATTAAATATAATATAATTTTTGATAATTACCATTCGAATTTCTTGTTGCATGATTAATTTTTTTGTCAGGAATTTTCAATAAAGTTAGTTCTTTATTTTTTTAAATATAACAAATTCAAATTTTTTATTTTCAAACATATGATTTTTAATGTATTTTTTAAGCGCTATCTTTTGGTGAAATTAGTTTTTCAAAAAAGTTTATACTTTTTGAGAAAAATGCATTTTTATTAATTTCTATTGGCTGCATGATTAATTTTTTTGCTCACTGTATATGCAGTTTAGATGCTAACAAAGCTTTTGATAGTTGTAACTGGGAAATACTATTTGATAGTTGTAACTGGGAAAAACTATATTATTAGAAAAAAATCCCACTATCGGTAGTTCATACCATTTCATCGTTAAATCGGGCAGGTACTGCTAATGTATCATATCTTGGATGCACATCAGTAGAGTTTAGGTTGTCTCAGGGAGTTCGACAAGGGTCCATACTTTTGCCTCATCTTTACAATAATTATACTGAAAATCTTTTAGAGAAAATTGTCTTAGAATACAAAGTAGAAACTTCAATAAATGGGGTATACAATGGTGTCGTTGCGTATGCGGATGATATAATTTTGCAAAGTTCAACTATATCTGGTCTTCAAAATCTTATTAACATCGTCCAAAAGTATGGAATATCAAACTTTATCAAACTAAATGCAGAAAAAACTAAATTTTAATATCTGGAGTAAGCTCGATCATCAATAACGTGATTTATGTTAACGACGCTCCTATTAAGTTTCAAAGCAATTTAAAACATCTTGGTTTCCTTTGGGATAATAAGAACAAAAATATGACGGCAACACTACAAAAAACGAAAGGATAACGCAATTTTTATCTGTTGCAAAAACTCTTATAAGAAACGGAATTCGCTTCTGCCAGCCTGCTACGATTATTTATTTAATTCCCTAGCTATTCCAACGCTATTATACGGACTAAAACTGGGTGGTTGCAACAATAAGTTTCTACAGAATATTGATAAAGTTGGACGATCTGTCTTAAAATCATTTTTTAATATTTCTAAGCATCGTAAAAATTACCTCCATTCTTTTTTCAAAGTAGACTCTTTATCGAACATTATTTATCAGGCTACTTAATGACCCCATATGTTACTCCATTTAATGACTTAGTTGTCGTGTATAAATAATCAAAGTTTATTTGTTGGTGAGATATGGCTAATATGCAAGCAATTTGATATTAGTATGCTGCAATGTATGATCGAGGGCAATAAAATTAAAACTGCACGCCCTAAGGAAGTGTTAGATGCCAATATTGCCGCAATCTTAAAACAATCTGTCCAATTAAGGAATTTAAAGAAACAAAGATTTATATTCAGAACTTTGATGGAAGAAAACATTCCAAGAACAATACAAGAACACGCATAGCATTTTCTTTATTTGTTTTTTTTACCTACAATTTATGTAATTATTGGTTTTTTAAAAAAAAAAAAAAAAAAAAAGAAATATATATATATATATATATATATATATATATATATATATATATATATATATATATATATATATATATATGTAAAGCAGATTGATTATTTTTCTTTAAACACAATAAAGGCATTTTAAAGAAAAAATGTTGAATTTTTTTATTTATTTTTAAATAATTTTTGGGTAAAAACGGGTGGTTTTAGGTCAAAAACATGCAAAGATATCTTAAAAAGTAAAATAAATTTTGTTCTTATTTTTTGCAGATATATTCCTTTTATGAAGATTAATGTCCCGAGATTGAAAATAAAATTTTTTTTTTTTAATCGTCAGATTTTTTAATAGGTCTGAATTAAGGTCAAATTTCTAACATAATGAACCAAAAACTCAGTTTGTCAAAAATTTACATTCTTAATTTTTTTATCTCAGGACTTAACGCTCATTATAATGAACATTTGTATACAATTTTAAGTCAATTCGACAAACATAACTCCTGCAATCTTTGCCAGAAAATGCAAAACAATAGAACAGAGAAAAATGCAAATAAAATGTTAAATATACAAAGTTATTGACATAAAAACAGGTTAAAATCTCCCTTTTTTTATATACTGTTCAATCATCAAGCCTTTCCTAGTTGTTTAAGCTTTTTTCTTTGGTTTTTAAATTTTTCTGATGATTTTTTGTCCATTAATTTAACATGCAGGCGATCAGTCTTGTGAAAACCATACTAGTAAAATGTCCTGGATCAATTCCTAAAACTGCGCAGAACATCCATCAAACCTGTTTCCCCATCATTAAACTGTATGAAAGCAGATGCAACACTAACTTCAAGTGTTGATCTTCCCACATAAATGCATTTGGAACATTTTGTCCAAATCACATTATTGAGTGATTCATTTGCGTTCTACGTTTCATCATCAAGACACCTTTCTAATAACATGTCTGCACCAAGATCTTTGTGTGAAAAAATAGGTTTGATTATAGACAGCTTCAGGAATGTTTATGCTGTTTCTATAAGTCAAAGTTTTATTAATTTTGTCCCTTTGATATTTACACCATGGACTGCTGGTACAAGGACAATACTTGTGGCGCTCTTCATCACTGTTGCTTTGAGGACATTGATGAATTAATCCAGCTATTGCTTTTCTCATGCCATACAAGTTTCCTTTGTTTTATTGTATGCTCATAACATAATAATTTTGTAATGAATTTGTAACTTTATCGGTCATCCTTCCCTTTCCGGTAAGTCTTTTGCCATCTTTTAAAATTTTTCCTTTGTATGATGCTTTAAGAGTGCGTAAACGTGATCCAACTCTTTTTGGTACATGGCTGATACATTCAATTTTTTCAATTTTATACCCTGGATAAATACACTTACTTACAATCACCTGGTAAGACTTACTGTCACCATCACCACAGTATTTTGTATAGCGCAGTTTGTTAAAAACTGTCGATCGTCTAAATATTTGTAAAGCTCCAGAAGTTTCCATCGCACCTGCACTACCCTTGTGATTAATTGGGCATATATGAGATTCTACCCAGTCAGTATATCCTGGTAAATTTTCATTTCACTTCCAATACTGGCAACCTTTACATACTTTTATGAGAGTTGTCAACACATTTACCACCACTTATAGTTGTAATAACGCCATTGAGAGAAGAAAAACCACGTCGTTGCCATGTTCCATCAACGCTTACTGTAACATTTTTTATATCAGGGTCACCAATAGAAGACTTACGTGTATATTGCATGTTCAGCTGCTCTTTTCATTGAATCTTGGGCTACTTTAGTATAACACAAATGCATTTTATAGACAATGTTATTGTATGCCTTTTTTTTTGCATTGGTGGTAGACTGTTTATTATGTTGCAAAATGTTTCCATAACAGCATGTCATTTTCCAATTTCTCGAAAGGCTATACACATTTTCATATTAATATCAAATGATTTCATGCCTTGTTATTTTTCTTCATTATGATTTTTGATTTGTTTCGATGTAAAAAACAAATTCTCCCATTGACAATTATTTTCAGTACAAGACAAAACAAGTTGATGTGAAAAATCTTTCCTCCTCGACAGATTGTTATTTAAATTTAATAACGATTTGCACTTTGGACATGAACCAACAAAATTTAAAATTGAACTTAAAACATCAGAATTAAATATAAAGTAACATTCTGGATTTTCCATATTTTTATCTTGAAGAATACTTGAAGCATCAGTAGTGGGCAGATTTAACTTTTTAGCAGAAGCTGATGGTTTGTTCGACAATACATTCGTTAAAGGTGAAACATTATTTGAAATTGAAGAAGACAAATCAGTAGTATTTTCAAGTAATCTGTAACATTTACGTTTTTTGCATCTAGATTTGTTTCTCCGATCTGCAGAACATATTTTGATAGCAATTACTTTACATTTATGTTGGTCATAAACCTAATCAACAACTTTGTTCTTTCAGACTATGTAATTTACAACATAGAAAAAATAATAATAAAGCAGCTACTGGTTTGAGTATTAAGAATTTGTAAGATTTGGTAAACAATCCATGTTTTCTAACCTAAAATAGCTGTTGCTATGAACGTTGCTAGGGGAAGCAAAACTACCCTGCTAAAACAAATATGTTTTCAGGTCTATAAAATTTTGTACATATAAAGAACTATATATTTTTAGATTCTACAATAGTTACTGTTTAAATTACTGTAACTTTTGAAAAATCAATTTTATCGAATTTTTTTAGTAGTCTACCACCTCAAGCACAAACTTTGCTTACACGACAACAGCACAAAGAAAACTCGTTTTTTTTGAAAATAAAACGCTTTTTTTTTTTCATTTTTGTCATTATGATTAGGTAAAAACAGAAATTGCACAAGGAATATAAAAACACAGTTGGAAGCCACTCAAAAAGATTCAGAAATGTTAGGCCCTGAACAACTGCAACTAAACTGCTCCCAGCCGCTCTCTTCCTCCTGTTCAACAACTTTGCAAAATTATCACATTTTATTATCTTCTTGATCTGTGGTCCGGGTATTTTTCAACTTTTAGTTTTTCCGAATATCCAAAACATTTTCTATACATACAAGTTTAGGTATAAATTTTTGTAACATATTTTTCTTTAAGGTTTTTCAATGATCACTCACAAAAAAAATTAAGAAAAGTTTGATACAAAAAATTAGAAACAACTCAGCTAAAAGCAAAATTAAGATTAAATATATTGCAGATTTTTTCCGGATATTTTACCCAAACAATTTTCCGGACTTTTAAAATATGACCTGGATAATCTATGTATAAAATTAAAATGTAAAATGCGCCAGTTAAACTGGGACCACAAAAAAACGACAGCCAACCTCGGACAGCATTAGAAAAAAATCTTTGAGGTATTGAAATGCTGCTGACTCCTTGTCAAGAGAAGTGACAAATTACTTAATGAGGCCTAACTTGTTATGCAGCGGTGGCATAAACACTTTATGAAGTTCTATCATAAAATTAAACAAGGCTTCCACTTCACATTGCTCTTCCAAACAGAAAGCTCCATCCGTTGTAACCAGTCCTTTGTGCAATCATGCGCCTTAGTGTCACGGCCGTCCCAGAAACAGAGGAAACGAGAAAATTTTGTAAAGCCTCCTTGAAGATCCTTGAAAAATGATACCATTTTGAAGAAGGACACTAGTGTTGTCCTCTTTGAGATGTTCTGAGTGGGCCATCGGGAGAGGCAAGTAGTTGTTTATGAAGCAACACAGCTTAGAGGCTTCGGGATGAACTATCTACAAGTAGGCGCTTTTTAATAGGATTACATGCAATACCTACAGCCTGGAATAGACCGCCAACATCGTTCCAGAAGCGCAGCCCATCACGCTGACTGAAGAAGTTGGGGAACCTTTAATGCTGCTTTCTCTGATCCGTGACTTGTACGCTATCATCAACCAAATTCAACTGTTTGAGCTTGGGTATCAGAAGCTTAGTATTCGACTTCGTAAGCCCGAGGTCCCTAATTAAATTGTTCACATCTTTCTGGTTAAGGAAGTACTCTTGAGTTCCAAATACAAGGGAGGGTGGATCTAATAAACGAGGGGGGGGGGGCGGGTTCAATAGGCGGGGGGAGGGGGAGGGAGTAGATTGTTTCTCAAATCTAATAAACGGGAGGATTGGGGAAGGGGGGAGAGGGGAAGGGGAGTTGAATTAATAGTAGGTGGATATAAAAATTAATACTTATAAATATGTTTATATAAAATAATATATATACATATGAAGTCTCAAACACAGAATGTTTGTGTTGCTATAAATATAAAAATATAAAAATGATCTTTTTATTTAAACAGATCCTCAAATGCGTTCCTGATTGAATTATTTTCATCGCGGTGTTCCACTTCATTATTCAACTGTTCGTTGTCAACGGCTTAAAGGTTGTTGTTTTTAATACGGCTTTTAATGGCACGGCCAGATGTTGTGTAGCTCCGTTTAAATCTTGTAAGATATGGAATAAATTGAGTAGATGTTTCTGCATTACTTAAGAGTTTTTCGAATTCATTAATGAAAACAGTATCTTTTTTTAAATCATTATTGACTCGACATAAATCACCTAATAAAATTTTGGATGTATTTAAATTAACTCTATTGTTTTCATCTTGATTTTCTATAATACCTGTTTCCACATTTGTATTGTTTTCCTCGTTTGTCTGATGCTCCTCATTGTGTTGATTTATAAATAATTTTTCACCTTCACAATCAAATAATTCATCTCCCTCATCTTACGGCTCTGTTTCACAAGTTTTGTATCCTTACTTTCGTTTCACTCCTATTGGAGGTGTAATTAGCCCCTGGAGATCTTTCAAGTTTCTTGGGCTTGGGGTATTTCCGGTTTTTCCGAAATGCTTGAAGCTTTTCTCCCACTAAGGCAAAAACTCTTTCCAAAACGAGATAATCCTCGCTTCCGTCCAAAGCATTGGTTACACACAATGCCTTAAATTGACTAGTAACATCAATCTCCAACGAATTCTAACTTTCTAGTAGCATTTGCATCATTTGATCCCCGGTTGGCTGTGGAATATTTTAGTCTTAATTGCTCCATCATAAGGTTTTGTTCCAACTCTCGGTATTTAACTTTTAAAGGCCTATGGAAATCTGTATTGTTAATTTGGACATCCCCTGTAATACCTTCACCTATTTTAACGTAAACATAGCCTTTCTTCAGTAAGGCAGCTTTAATTTCTGGCATTATGTGCACACTATAATCATCTAGCACATAAATCCCGTAATTTTGATGTGTAAAAATATTGTGTCTATTTGGTAAGTTAGCTATTGTACTCAGCCTATGTTCCAATCGATAGGAACCTTTAGGTGCCCATTGAAACTTTACATCTTGAGGAGGATTAAGTTTTACCCGAACACCTTTGCCTTTAAACACAAATTCTGGTTTAAGTGAGACTTTAGGGTCACTGCAAACTTGAGTGTAAACAGTAATTTTTTTCTCTTGAAAGAGAACAATTTTCTTTGATGTATGTGTCCAAACCAGTAAAGTTCAAGGTCTTTTGGCTAGAACTTTCATTCCGGTGGAATAGCATTTGGTCAACATTCAGCACAGGTGGATCAACTCTAAAATTTTCAATAAAGTATTTACGTACAGTCCAAATGTTTTTCAGGTACTCAAATATTCTTTCTTCACGGTCGGCCTGCATTATTTGAAAGCGTTTGTTAGGATGGCGCAGACCGACACCATGCTCACTCATCCAGTTATTTACCCAATGGTTGGATAAAATAATTTTCTTATCCTCTGGCACCTTTTTTGGTTGTTGGCAAGCCACTGTTTATAAAAAATTTTGTATTGCGCTGTTAACATTCTCCTGGGTAAACGTGATTTAAGGGTTCCACGGATGTCTGCAAACCACTCAAATAAAAGTTGTCTGACATCTGGGATGGTTAATTTTCGTCCTCTACCTGCTTGACGATACTTTGATTTGCTTGGAGGAGCAGTTACAGCATCTTCATCTGTCTTGACTTGGTTTAGACATCTTTTCCCAAGTTTTAAGGCTTTTTTTAAGGTGGGGTTGTCATGTTTAATGTCTAAAGGTCAGAATAAAACTCTCTCACAGCTCTTGCAAGGAAACCTTCGCGTGGCAATGTATTAACGTGTTTCCTTTTTTCACTAAAGTTTACTATTTGAAAGTTATCAGCAACCGATAAATCGTACTCTTTTTTGTAACTTTTACCAAGTTTTCCCAAAGCATTTTTTTCTTCTAAACTGTATTTATCTCGGCTAGTTCTTGAAAATTTCCGATCTGACGCCATGTTACAATATAAATATTTTTTATAAAAAATTTTAACTTATAAATCCGAACCAATATTTGTTACAAAATACGCATAAAACTATTCTAACGTGGCTTGTGGTCAAATACGCATTTTTTAACAGCTGTTTTATCATAATTTCAAATGGATTTAATAATAAGTATATACTTTGCAAGGTATAAAACTTATATTCAGCATATTAAATCCTATAATTTTTAAAACCAGTTTACACTAAAAGTTTTTGTTTTTATTGGTGACTGAAATTATTTTCTAATGTTATGGCCGATTTTCACTGAATTTTTTTTTTTTTTGGTTTTGATATATAAACTATTTGTTGATAACAAGTAAAAATTATTAAACGAGGGGGGGGGGGGTCGTAATAAGCTTAGGGTGGGTGGGAAAAATATCCAAAAATTAATAAACGGGTGGGGACGTTTATTAAGGACTCGAGAGTACGGCTTTCTATATGCCTTGTAGGCCTCGCACATTGTACGACTTGCTTCCACGAAATACGTTTTTTATTGTTTATTTTGTCAAAAACTTAATTATGTGATTTTAAGTTATTTTTACGCGCAACAACCAGCAAAACGTGCGCGTATCCAAAAAACACACGCGTATGAAGTTTTACACGCGCAAGCAGATTTTTTTTCTTAAATTTTACTTCTCGAATCAAGTAACAGTTCGCATAATACATAATTTATTTTAAATCTCTCATTAATTCTCTCCCACTTGTAATCAGGCGTGATCACTCAGTACACTACTATCCAAATTTATGTCATAATTATTACCAAGGCCCCTTTTGACAAAAACAACAATTGAAAGAATTATCTTCAGTAAAAAAATATTCAGACATAAACAAAGAGTATATAACAGTAATGCTCTGAGCATTACTATTATATCTATTTTAAATTTTAATTTATAGAAAAACCTTTTTTCTATAATTTAAAAAAAATTTTTGGTGGCAAATTTAACAGTAATTAAAAAATTTTACAAAAAAGTTATGATTGTTTAAGAAGAGAAAGAATTTCTATTGGGAGCAATTTTCCATTTTTATTCTATGGTTGGTGAATTGAATGCTCGATATAACTGGATCATTTCTTATCATAAGATAGTTAAATTTGTTTTTCATAACGTTGATTTCTTGAAATTTTTATGATTGATTTAATTCATGAATGATTTAATTTTGAATTTCTAATCTCTTTGTTAAAAGCCTTTAGTAATTCTTCTGAATAAACTCCAATGGGAAGTTCTAATGCACCGACAATCTGTAAACCATTGTTCTAAAAATTTGTGAACGCTTGGAGGAATAACATACCAATTATATTCAGAAAGAATTTTATCTGTTGTATCCAGGGATGCGGAGTCCCAAAAGGACTCCGGTTTTGCATCTCTACTTTTTCCAAGTCTGTAGTGTCCAGAAGCTCTAAACATTGATTTGTTATCTTATTGTTTGTTGATTTATTATCTGCTATAATAAAAAAATTCATGAGATTTAATGACTTGAAACTTATTGTTTTTAAGCCCGGAGTCCTGGAGTCCTTGACGCCATTATACCTAAGGACTCCGGGCTTAAAAAACAATTGTTCCTCTAACCTAAAATTCTTAATTTTTTTCCTATTAGTAGTCCATATACTTATTTAAATTTTTAGAGCTCCCGGATACCAAAAACTAGGATAAAATAATCTTTTTGTGACTTTCAAATCTGGAGTCCTTTTTGGGACTCCGCATCCCTGGTTGTATCATTACAATATTTTTGAAAAGAGCTTAAATCTAAATCATATCTTAAACAAACTGCTTTTAAATTGTTTTAAGTCTAGAAATGATGTCAACATCTTTTCTAGACTTAAAACAATTTTCATCACCAGTTATCTTAGAGAAGGTATTCGATTTCTCAAAGGCTCTGCTGGCAGTATTACCGTCATTAGTGTTTCCAAAACCTTGTTTTGGCAAGTCAATAATAAGACGAAGTTCTTCCATAAACTTCTTTTGGATAACTGTTTTTCTTACTTTAACTGATTCTTTCTGCTCAGAGGTTTTAGCATAAAGTGATATAATTTTCAATTTATATCCAAAGTGAAGATGTACTCAAGCATCTTATCCAACAGTAAAGAGGTAAAAAGCCAAAAAATAAAGCTTCTTTATTGACAGGTTTAGATCTAATCAATTTAATGTCATTCATCTCTGTTGGTTTTGCTGAACATATATATACAGCTTTAAGAAGAGGCAGTTGTTAGTGCATTAACAACTTTTCCATCAAACATAGTCAAATCCAAATTATACTTTACAATTACTGTCAATGAAGATGATTCAGTCGGTTCTGACTCCAAACTTACTACAAATGGTTCAAGTTTCTGAATCTCAATTCGTAATTGAGATTCAGAAACTTGAACCATTTGTAGTAAGTTCCTTACTACAAATGGTTCTTCTTTAATTAGCACATCTGTTTCCTTCTTGTACTGCAAACATACCGGTCTGCAGAAATGTGTACTTAATGGTTTTTTGTTGTACCATATTACTGTATCATTAACAGTCAGTTTATAGGCATAATAGATGTTTGGAAATTACTCTCTTCATTTTTTATAATTTTATCTAGAGTTGTATCTAAATACTCTTGTTTATACAGACTCTGGCAAGATGTTCCATCAAAACCGCCTTTGAAATGCATATTTATGTAGATTGGTATCTTTAAGATTTATGTAGATTGGTATCTTTAAGATTTATGTAGATTGGTATCTTTAAATTCAAAAAATATTTTGTTGTAACTATTTAGACTTAAGATTCTACACAGTGTGTGTTTAAGAGATTGAAGGGAGCAAACTGCAGATGTTTCTGAAAGAAATCATATTATCAGGATACCATTTCTTTTTTTAGTTTAAATTTTATGAAGAGAAGATAAATGTTTGCATTTTGTTATAAGGAGCTATTTCTGATTATCTTATTTTGTATATCGGACAGATCATTTGAATTTTTAGGCTGAGAGTTTCTTTAACTTTCATTTTAACAGGTTCATGCATAGAATTGTTTTTCCTAATTTCATTTGCTTTACCAGGGTCCAAAGCCTTCTTTACTGTAAAGATAATACTGTTTTTATTAATGTTGGATTCAGTTGCTGCACTTTTTAAAGAAGCTAAGGCTAATGCTTCGTGATTGTTTTCATTAATGTTGGATTCAGTTGCTGCACTTTTTAAAGAAGCTAAGGCTAATGCTTCTTTAAAAAGAAGTTAATGCTTCGTGATTGTTTTCAGCAATTTTAGCTATTTTGCTTCTTTCACCAAAATTTTTCCAAACTTTATTTTTTCTACCTGGACCTTCTTTTAACAAGATATGAAAAAAACTCCTCCTGTAAATAGAAATTTAATTAAATAGATTGCATAAAGAAAATTATTAACAAACAACTTTGTTTCTTTACCTGCAGCTAAACTCTTTTAAAATCAATCTGTCATAGTTTCTATTATGCTTATCTAACTTAGCTCCCACTTTTGCTTTAAAAACAGACGACTTATTCTTTAAGTTGGTAAGCTCTGATTTATCAAAGTCATCCTCATGAAAGTTATAAACATTTAAAACTTCTTTAAACAAAGATTCAAGCAGAACTTTATTGAGACCTAACTTTTTAATTTTTTGAAGAACGCCAGTTCTTTTCATGTTTTATATATTATCTATAACATAACACACAAAAATTATCAAAAGTTTAACAATCTTATTGTCATTTACATTATAGCTTGATAGCTACAAGTATTTTGAAAATCCCTATATATAAAATAAAAAATATATATTTTATAAAAATTTAAATATAAATATAATAAAATATAACATATAAGACTCATCAGAAATGGAAAAAAATTGATAAGTGATTTTCTACTAATTTATTATAGCTCTGTTATTTTCAGAACATTGTGCACTGCTCAATGTTCTTAAAAACTCAGCAGTGCTGAATGCAATGATATACAGGGTGTCTACTCTGGAAAAACTAAAAAAAATGTATAAGGCTGTTTTTAAAAAACACGATGGAATAACTAGATAATGTATTTTTCGTAATCATCGAATCACTGATGCACAAAAAATACATTTTCCAGTTTCTTTAGCATTTTTTTCATAAAAAGTCCTTTCTAGTTCTTTTAGTTAATCCAGCAGAGTAGACACCCTGATATATCCAATAAAAAAGGCGACTTATAGCAAATCTTTTAAGTTGGAATTTTAATGCTTATTTTTAAAATAAGGTTCTACTCTTAAAATAAGGTTCTACTTTAAAAGTTCCTTTTTTGTGCCACAATTTTTTTTAAATGTAATTACTCCACCTTGAAGTGATAAATTCTCAGAAACTGCTGGTGTCTATTGAGCACTCTATTTTGTAGAATAAATTTGAAACTATTTGTACCTACATATATATATATATATATATATATATATATATATATATATATATATATATATATATATATATATATATATATATATATATATATATATATATATATATATATATATATATATATACATATATATATATATATATATATATATATATATATATATATAAATATATATATATATATATATATATATATATATATATATATATATATATATATATATATATATATATATATATATATATATATATAAATACATATATATATGTATACATATTTATACAAAACTAAAAATATTAAATAACGCTAATACTCTTTTTTTTTTTAAAGAGTTTGTATTTAAAACAGTTAAATAAAATTTACCGCCCCAATTTACTTTAACCTTTTATGATAAAAAGTTTAGAGTAAATTGGAGCAAGTAAATTTTATTTAACTATTTTGAATACAAACAAAAATTTTCAGGTTTAAGCTATTCATATCAGGTTTAAGCTACTCAGGTTATCAGGTTTATCAGGTTTAAGCTACTCAAGCTTATCAGGTTTAAGCTACTCAACGCCGTTAATGCATGTTCTGGAAAATACACGAATTTTGCGTTTTTATAAAAAGGTTATGTTTGACTGCATTTTTTTAGCCCAAATAATTTATTTTTTTTAATTTTTTTTTTTTCCCCGAGCGCTTTAATTTGTCTAAAATCAAACAAAGTTAACTTTTTTTTAAATTACTAAAGTTTAGATATAAAATTTTTCTTTATGGTTGATGAACCATATTTTGGTATAAAATGGTGCTGCGCTCAATGAAGATAAAACATTAAATTTAGAAAACAACTTTTTCAAACAAGTTTTAAGTTATATGTTAAATTTCTAACCAGTCATATGTCTGCAAACATATTAAAGGTCGAAAAAAATTAGTTATTTCAAGTTTAAAATCTGTTTTTTCCATTTTATATGAAAGTTTTTGTTAATTTGAGTGTGAAGAACACACAAATTGACATACGACTAGTTAGACTTTTAAAGTTAAACCTCTTAATGTTTATTTAAAAGTCTAAGCTCAAAATTTAAACATTACTGTGATATGAGCCACCCCTATTTTATAATGCCATAAAACTATTTTACTAAAATTCCGGTCTTTAAATTACCATAGATTAATGTAAACATGTAAAATAGCGGGCAGAATATAAATTTACTTAACCAAATTTAGAATACAAGTAAGCAACAGATTTATAATAAAATTAACTCAATTTTTTGTTATGTCAGAGCTGTCAATTGCTGATCTTTTAACTTGCGGTTTTTCTAAAGTTGCAGTATATATAGCTTTAACTGAAAAACATAGAATCAAACATTTAGTAAATGAAAATTATAAAGTTTTTAGATCAAGAGTGCTAAATCATCAATACAAAATTTATATTGAAAAAAATCCTACATTTCACTTTAGCTATGAACAAATAAAAAGAAAAGGCCGGGTTATTGTTAAACATTTAAAAAACTTAGGGAAGACCAGGTCAAAATTGTCTTTGAAAAATATTTTGCTTACCTTTTCCAAAGAATAATTTAATAATTTAGGATGCTTAAAAATGCTTCAAAGCCTTTTTAACTGTCAAGGATGAATAGCTAACAAAAGATTAAAATTAGTGTTAGAAATATTTCCTGCCAAATGTAAAAGGTTTAAATATAAAGAAGAAAAAAGAGCAATGTATAGGCAGAAAAAACTTTCAATCGCAACTCATAAAGCATTGAACAAACTAGAGCAGGATTTTAATAAAACATTTTCCACCACATTCACAAAGGCTATGAAAATCAATATACCTAATCCACAAAATAAAAAACACAGATATGATGCAAATAAAATAAAAAATGGTATTGAAAATCAATGAAAAGAAACCTCAACAGATAGGTATTTATATACGAAAGCTCAGCAGATAAGTATTCATAAACACCTGAGTATTTAGATCTATACATAATAAATATTGTTTGTACATACTGTATATACTACACAAGTGTGTATGTGCTTGCTGCACCAGAGAGAGAGAGAGAGAGAGAGAGAGAGAGAGAGAGAGAGAGAGAGAGAGAGAGAGAGTGTACTCTCTCTCACTTTGTTTTACATGTATAATATATGTATATAACACAAAGTATAATAAAAAATTAACTTTTTTACGGCATTTGGTGTTCCTGTATCATTAAGCAATAGAGATAAGCTCCACCTAACCCATAGTTTTGAAACACAAAAAAATGCGAAAAAAAGAAGAATATTAAAACTATCAGCTATAAAAAATGTAAGTCAAGTACAAGCAAATGAGTTGGTTAAAAAAAGAATAGTATAACATCAAAACAGATTTGAATTAAGTCAATATTTATAATTACAATGCGTCATTATGTTAAATTTAGGACTGGCATAAGTCATTAGTTCATCCAGTGATCCCTGGGTGAAGTAGTATGTAGGGATTTTTCTACATAAACCAAATAAAGAATCTAATAAAACCTAATAAATATCAAATAGAGGAAAATTTAACTTACACCATTATAGTTCTTACCAGCTCAAATGATCATTAATTATAAATGATGTATGAATTTTTTATAATTTGGACATTTAATTGTGTATTAATTAAATGCAACAGATGGCCTTGGTATTATAATTTCAAGTTATATGTATATATATATATATATATATATATATATATATATATATATATATATATATATATATATATATATATACATATATTCATACACACATACTTTAAAACTCTATTCACATCTAGAAGGAACCTACGAGATGTGGAAACACTCACAGAGCTCGTTTAACAATCCATATGACAAATGTGTTCTAAGTACAGAGAAGTACTAGCCATTCCTTATGTAGTTATGTTATATACCTTCTAGCATACTACAGAGAAGGATTAAGGATTGAAAGGTGCATATAGTGAGGCTTATACAAAGTTTTTTTTTTTCTACCACTAATTTAGGGAGAGAAAAAAGCAAAAAACCCTGTCAGTTCTGTTGAGAAATATTCCTGGAAACAAGTTGAGTGTTTGGATGTAATTTCATCCTACCCTAATGGTTTTAAAATAAACTTTTCTGAACTAGCACGTAAATTTTCTGTGACAAACAAAAAAGGTAATGGTTTTAAATGTCTGCGATATAGTATATTTACAAAAATAATAAACCAATAATAAAAGTATTATACTAATAAACTAGTTTTACCATTTTAACAGTAATAAGTACCAATAAAAAACAAGAATTTTAAACAAAATAATTTTTAGGTATTACACCCGCAAACAGAGGCCAAGTACTGAAAAGACTTTTAGAATCTATAAACTGTGATCTAAAAAGACTAAATCTAAAAAGAAAAATGTCAGACAATACATACCCTGATGGCACTAATATTAATAACATACAGTATAGAAGAAAAAAACGGAGATATTTATTACCTTACCTTCACTTATCATTAATAAGTTAAACTTTTCAAATTTTATTAATCATTCATGTTTAAACTCATTTATAGGTTAAACATGCCATACATCAGAGATATATCTTTGCCATGCGAACCAACTAATAAAAAAATAAAGCAGCAACTCGAAAAAAAATAGACGATGGAACATATAATTCAAGGGAAAAGATTGTACCCCAAAGATATGAAAAAGTATTTATATCATCTGAAAATCAAACAATTACAAAAAAAGAGGTTCATATTGAAGGCAGAAAAAATTCCTTGAAAGATATAAGACTAAATATGTTCAAAGACCATGAGATTTTTATGAAAGTTCAAAACGATAATGAACTAGAAGCACTTTCTCAAAGGCAAATTGTTGATGCTCTTGAATTCAGGAATATAAAGATGAATATGACACCCTAACTAAAAAAGAGCTGATAAATATACTTAAAACTTATGAAAGAACAAGGAATTTAATGTTTTGGTATGATTGCTCCAGTATATCTAATCACACTCACTTTCTTGTTACTGTTAGCGTAATGTATGATACAGCCATATTTTTAAGTAGCTTTGAATATAAACAAAAGTATGGAGAGAATATAAATGTTCAATCAGAGGTTGAAAAGCCTTATTTATACATACTTGGTAGATGTCCTTCCAATGACCAGCAACTTTTGTATAGCGATGACAGGATTAATGACATTTTGCAATTGAGCGATCCCTTAGAATTCAGGGGAACACCTATTTTAGATGTTGCACAAATATTCAAAGGTGACAATCCAGCAGCACAGCTGGAAGCTGGTCATAAGAAGGGTGGTAATTATTTTTGTTGGGCATGCAACATGCATGCAGATCTTTCTAATAATATATCTATATCACTAAGCTTCCCATACACTTCCTTAAAAAATCGTATAGACCATATAAATGCAAGTAACACCTTACAGCTGGCAGTAAACCAAGGAAAAACAAAATTATATTCATGTCTAATAAAAAATCAGATTGAACAAGAGCTTTATGAAAGAAATATTCAATTTCCATTAAATACATCTGTTAAAAAATTAAAGGAGCTATTGGCAAATGAAATGCATGGAGTGCAAGGATTGCCTGCCCTTCTTTTTAAAAAACCAGGTTTTTCTTTAACACAACTAAATCTTTTACACTATAAAATTTTAAATAATGAACCAATGCATGATATTTCAAACCATATTAAAAATATATTTGATGAATTGCCATATTTAGTGGAAAAAAAAGATAAAAAAAATTGTAGAAAATATAATTGAAAGCTCTTTCAATGGCATTGAAGCAAAAAATGCTGCCAACTATTGAAAAAGTTGATTAATAGTTACTAACTGTTCCTAGAACATTACAAGGTTGGTCACTTTGTTTTTAAATTTTTACTAACTTGAAATACAAAACATCCTTTATATGCCAGAAGAATCTAGATCAACACACAGTATTCTTCGTTTAATAAATACCACATTTGTGCATGCAATAATTATAAAAGAACATTTAGAAGCAAATCTAAAAAATAGCAAGCGAAAATTCTTTGGTGCATACTATCACTCAATCACATCCCATGCTCCACTACAGTATAGATTGTTTGCAGGTCGTACGTCTAATGTGGAAAAAGAAGAAGCAATGTTTCAAAATTTGAAACTGCCTACAAAAACATCTTCTAATCATCATTCAGATAATGTTATTTTTAATGCAATAATCCGCAACCAAGCAAAAAAATATTTAAAGGAAGGAAAAAAGTTATGTGATGGCGTTTCAATACTTCACAAATTCTACCAACCATTACATAGTCTATTTAATGACACAAAAATATCAATTACTTGGATTGAAAAGAATAGCAATGAATATCAAAAACTTTTAGAAAAATCAGCTGACTATTTAGTAGAAGGCATTAATGTATGGTGGAAAGAAGTTGAAGATGGAGTAGTATTCTTTGATATAAACTACCCCAATAATTCGAAAAAAACATTTTCCCATTTAAGTTCCTCCTCAATGCAACAACAGTCAGAGTACTTAGAAAAATGCTGAAAACATTGTTTGGAAAACAAACACAAAATTCCTGCTTATAAAATCACAGTTAATGCATGTTTTTTATTTAGACACACTTCAATATTTTCATATTTTTAACACTGGAAATATATCTAGAAATAATATTATACCACTAGATATAATTTTGATTTGATAATATCAAAGTTTTTCAAATTAGTATTAAAAACAGTTATATAAATAATACTATTATTCTTAATGACAACATCTAATGTTATTATTATTTTATTAAAAAAGAACTTAAATATTATAAAAAATATGTTTATAATGTGTTTACAACATTACCATTATGTAGTACATAGCCATTGTATGTACAGTCAAGTACACAATCATTGTGCCATAATTTTAGCAGTATGCATACCATATTATGCATAATAACGTTATTATATAATATATAATAACGTTATTATAGTTATAACTAGTAGTTATAACTACACATATAATATTTGTATATATATATATATATATATATATATATATATATATATATATATAAAATATATATATATATATATATATATATATATATATATATATATATATATATACATATATATAGTATTATTATGTATATGTGATGATATATAGTATATACATATCATATGTATATAATATAATATACATATCATATGTTATATAATATAATAATCCTAATATAATATAAAATTAATAATGTTATTAAATAATGCTACATATCATATATACATATGTCATATGTATATATGATATGTAGCATTATTTAATAACATTATTAATTTTATATTATATTAGGATTATTATATTATATAAGGATTTATTATTGTTATCAAAAATAAATTTTTATTCATGATATAAAAAAATATATTTCTTCTAATAATTAAGTAAAGTTAAACAAAAAATATATATATATTCAACAAAATATTGCGTTTCTTTACTACATATTTTTTTACTACATCGCAAAAGATATGTTAAGTTTTAAACAATTGCAGACCGGAAAAAAAGTATGTTTGTTATCACCGAGAACAAACAAGACAAAAAAGTTCGAGAACTTGCATTAACGGCGTTGAGTACTCAGCACAAAGAAAAATATTAGTAAAAAAACTTTTTTTTATTAGTAACACATTATTTGTGGTACAAGAACAAAAATGTTCCACATAACTTCACGCTGGTTTTAGTGTTTTTGAGTATTGTCAGCAATATAGTATTTTATGGAATAAAATTTACCTGCTCCAATTTGCTCCAATCTAAAATAGAGCTTTTATCATTTATTCGCTAAATATAATATTTAGCAAATGATAAAAACTCTATTTTAGATTGGAATAATTTGAACCTAAAATAGAGCTTTTATCATTTAGTCCCTAAAGAAACTAAAGGCTTACTTATTTACACTTGTGAGTCTTGCAGTCGCACTGTCGCACGCCAGAAGTTGTATTAATTTGTTGTGACATGTGCATAAGTGCAAAAAATGGAAATCAGTAATTTAGAGCTTCGCAATGGCTTCGCTAAATGGCAAACGTCTTTTTTTCAACGGAAAAAGATTTAAAAAATAACTAAATAGCAAAGAAAAAAAAAACAGAAAAAGAAAAAAAATGGAAAGAAAATGATTAAAAGAAAACTGATAAGGAAAAAGTTGAAAAATAAAAGTATGATGAAAAAAGGAAACTATGATGAAACAAAAGATATTTAAGAAAAATAGATCGATTAGTCGAGTGCCATTGATCGACAGTCGATTGATCGATAGTCGAGTGCCAGTGATCGATAGTCGAGTGCCAGGAAATACGTTTGAAGCTAACTGCATCATTAGTAACCGAAATTTTGGAATTGGACATGGTGGACGCAACAATTTGACTATTCATTCAAAGTCCGATCTCCACAAGGGAAACATGAATGCTCCTTGTTCTTCGTCAGTGCTCTCATACTTCTTGAAATCGACACCTACAGGCCAGACAAACAGGTTAGTTGCACTCAGGACTCGACTTAGGAGCCCCATCTCAACCTCTCTCTCAAGTCAGCCTAGTCATGTCACTTAAAAACTATAAATAAAATAAAGTTGAATTAAATACTAAATTACATCATTTATTTTGTTTAGTAAATTAGTATCAATGTTATTAGTTTATTCAATTTGTTTGCATACTATATAGATAGTTGCTGCTGAAGTGGCGAGAGTTCACCACACTGTCAAACATCACACGTCATATTATGCAACTGACTGTGGCTCAAAGCTGGATTCTGTACTCTTCCCTGACTCCGCTAAATGCAAGAAGATGGCCTGTGGACGTACTAAGCCTGAAGCTATTGTGAAGTGTGTTTTACCTCTAAAGTCGATTGAATTGATTGTTGATGACCTCACCAGTAGCGACCCTTCCAAACCAACGTGTTTTGCCGTGTCAACTAATGCATCAAATTTAAAAAACCCGAAAGATGTTCCCGATTTGTGTACAATATTTCAATATTGAATGTGGTGTTAACAAAAAATTGATTGTGTTTGATGAGCAAAATCATAAGTGCTCAGTTGCTGTTGGTGAAATGATAAAAACAGGTCTTAATAAAATTGGCCTTGATGTCAAAATGTTAGTGGGTATTCGGCTGACAATGCCAGTGTCAATTTAGCGTCCGACAATCAGTTTTCACTGAGTTAAAAGCATTGAACAAAAATATTGTGAAAGTCAACTGCAATGCACATATCACTCACAACACTCTTAGAAAAGTTGTTGACTTATGACGTGGAAACCCTTGTTACTGCAGTTTATGGTCACTTTATTATTTCAACCAACCGTAGAGTTGAGTTGCAAGAACTTTTTACATTTTTGGATATGGAATTTCAGGAAATAATTAGACATGTAAGCACGCGTGATTTGCAACTGAAAGTCATCAAAGTTTATTTATTGTCACCTGTGACTTATTTAGACCAGTGGTTTGATTTTTCATCTGGAGCAGTTACGGGTGTTTTGCAGCGATCTTTTCTTCAGCCATTCTCGCTACAGGTTGTCCCCAGCTTTGAGAACGTCATTACTGCTTGTGGTGTCCTTGGTCTAACTTCAAGTATAGACGTAGGCAATGAATTTTCATCAGCGAAGTCAGGATTAGAAAACGTTATTGCGGATGGTAAAAGTGACAGTGCTGTTGTAAAATGGCAAACATTTTTCGTTAGTTGTTGTGAAAAACATGTTCCAGTAAATTTACTAAAAATTGTTTCCTATGTGTTGCCTCTCCCGGCAAGTAATGCATTTTGTGAAAGAATCTTCCCACTCATGAATACCAAGTGGAGGTTGGTAAGAAATTGAGTGACTGTTGAACTTGTGAGCGCAGAGCTCCAAGTTTCAGTGAATTTTTTTTAAATCGTGTACTGAGTTTTATGACTTTGTTCTCAAAGATTAAAAAGTACTTGATGAGACTGCCAGTAGCCAAAAATACGGTTACGTAATGAAGAAGAAAAAGTAATAGTTTATTAAATATATTAAACAGCCGTGGCGCAGTGGTAGCGCACTTTCCTCAGAAACAAATGATACATGGTTCAAAACCCACCTCTGAGCAAGTTTTTCGACATCGGTTTGGAAGGAGGCGTGAACTTCCGATTAAATGCTCATCAGTTGTGTTCTGTGATAAGACTGTAAGGACTTCTTGGGGAACCTAAAACAATTAAAAAAATAAAATATTCATGGTCTCATAGACAAAACTTTATAATGTTATAATGTCCCGGGCTGACAAATAGAATATCTGGCAACCCTAAGTACTAGTCGATTAGCGCATTATCAATATGTGGCCTTATAATAGCTAAAGCCCTGTGTTTACACTAAAAGTTTGTTTTTAATAAACTTTTAGTGTAAACACTTTATGAAGTGTAAACTTCATAATTGTTTTTTTTTTTTAATATGTTGTTTATATTCATACATAAAGATCGTTTAATAAAATATTTTTTTAAAAGTAGTTACTTATTTTTAGATATTGCACTTAAAAGTTTGTCAAATATGTAAGGATTTTTGACTAAATGGTGTTAAACGCGCTTTCTAACTTAAATTAAAGCAAAGCCCCTACTTTTGAATGGTTATTTACTTTTATATATTAGCTGAGACCAAAAGAAGGATAAAATGTGCGTGTTAAGCAGATGATTTTTTTAAATATCATGCTTCAAAAGTACGCAAAAAATGATTTTTCGTTCAATTCAATCCTTATTTTCATCCTTTTGGTTATTCTGCAAACTTTAGTCTAGTATTTCGAGAACCAATAAGTATTTTTGTTACTATGTTTTACACTTTTCATAATGCAGTTTTCATGGTATTTTCTGTCGCTAAAAACTAAGCATTATTGGTCATCTACACTTTTTGTATTTCCCTCAACTTTCATCGTAGTTTTCTATAAAACTATCATAATCGTTAATAAAAATAGGGGCTAGAGGAGTAAATTAGCGCGGGAAAAATACAATCTAAGTGTGGATGTGAGATTCCGAATGTATTGTTTCCCAAATATAAAGGAAATAAATTAAAAAGAGAGGACTGGAATAATCCGCTTAAACAAGAAGGAAAGAAATTAAGTGCATGGAAATCTGGAACTGCTGATAGAATATTCTCCAATCATTTATTTGTTGATAAAATGTAATGAACCCTTACCCAGCATTAAATATGGGTTTTCATCAACTTGAACAGAAATAAGCTAGAAGAAATTTAAAGAAGCACCCGATAACTTGAACATGTTCTAGTGAAAAGTAACCTGTAGAACCTTTGTTTACTGAAAAAAGTATTGTTACAGAATTACCAAGTGTTAGTTTTAATGTAGATTATTTATCACCTTTATTATCAGACCATAGATATTCAGTGAGTTTACCATTAATAAATGTACTTTATGTGAATACAAATCTTTACTTATCACCTCCTATGTGACTATGTAAATAATTAAAAAATAAAAATAATACAGGAGTGAAGCCAAAATATAAATTTTCTTGAAGATTAGATTTTTTAATAAAAGTTATGCAAATGCGCTTTGGTTTATTAAATAAAAATCTGGCTGATATTTTTATTTTAGATGCCCCAAGAAGTCCTTACAATTTTATCACAGAGCACCGCGGAAGAGCATTTGAAGTTTGAAATTCACGCCTCCTTCCTAACCGATGTTATGCAAGCGCGTATCCCCCCTTAAAATTTCAATATTTTCAAAAAAAAAAATCGTTTTTAACTACTTTTACCTGTGTATGATTATAAAAATTGTTTTAAAAGTAGCAAATTAACCTATAACTATCTTAATTTGTCTAATTAAATAAACTGTCTTAACGTGATATCCCTAGCAACGCCATAGCAACGCACTTGTTTAACTGTATACATCCTTCATTTTACCTTTATTCAACCCTAATGAGTGTTATAACTGCTATGTACAAGCTTAAACAGCTTCTTTATGAATTTTTCTAGAATTTTTGAAAAGGTTGCTACATCAAGTACGACAATTTAAATCAGTGTTATTTTATCAGCTTAGTTTTATTAGTGAAAATGGGAAAAGATTGTCGAGTGAAGCAACGTACACAAACTCACCGTAAAAGGAAAGGATTTATTGGAAATCTTAATAAATCTGTGAACATTGATAGTGTTTCTGATAATGTTAGTATTGAGTTGCCAACAATTAATTTAAATGCTGCTAACAGCACTTGTGTTTTGGAACAAAATAATGAAAACTCACTTAATTTGTCAGCTTCGTCTCGAAAAGTTAAAGACTTAGAAGATACACTTGTTTTGAAACCTTGTATATCTGGTTATCGTATCATTGATGTTGCTGTTTTGGTTTCTGTTTTTAGTTCTTTTCTGTGTCCAGAATGTGGTAGTCCCACACTCTCATTAGGTGAGAGATATAATAAACGACATGGTTTATCTTCCTTGTTATATCTTAAGTGTCAAAAAAAAGATTGCAACTATCTTCATCAGTTCTACACCTCTATCAATGATAATAATAAAAAAGGATTTGATATTAATATTTATTGCATGCGACTATTGGGCCATGGATATGCAGGCATAAAAAAGTTTTGCACTTTTATGAATTTACCTAAGCCTATGACCAAAAACAACTTTCAAAAACTACTAAAAATAATTGCAACAGCTGTTAAAACTGTAGCAGAACAAACAATGATAAATACTGCAAATAAATTGCAAAAAACATCTTCGGCACCAACTGATATTTGTGTATCTTGCGATGGTACATGGCACAAACGAGGATATTCATCGCTGAATTGAGTCTTTTCTGTTATCTCTACTGTTAGTGGCAAAGTGTTTGATGTTGAAGTCATGTCTAGATATTGTAAAGGTTGTAGTATTAATCAAAACCTTCAAAAGTCTAATCCAAATGCTTATGCACAATGGAGAAATTCCCATGTTTGTAAGTATAATTACCAAGGTTCTGCTGGTTGTATAGAGCCAGAAGCAGCAAAACGTGTTTTTCAGCGTTCTATTGATAATCGCCAGTTAAGATATATTTAATATTTAGGTGATGGAGACAGTAAAAGTTACATGAATGTTAAAAATACATACCCTGATATAGAAGTTGAAAAGCTGGAATGCGTTGGACATTATCAAAAGAGAGTTGGAACACGGCTGCGGAGTTTAAAGAAAAGGGAAAAAGGCCTTGGTGGTAAAGGGCGTCTTACAGATGCGACAATCGATCGCTTACAAAATTTTGTTGGAGTTGCATTCAGACAAAACATAGATAACCTAAAGGAAATGAAGGCAGGAGTGTTAGCATCACTATTTCATGTGGCTTCATCGAAAAATAATAGTTTACATTTTCCACACTGCCCTACTGGTTCAGACAGCTGGTGCAAATACAATGCTGATAAAATAAATAAAACAACAACATATAAGCCAGGACCGGGTTTACCAATGGACGTTATTATGAAAGTGAGATATATATTTGAAGAGTTAAGTAAAGACAGTGAGTTACAAAAATGTTTGCACGGCAAAACACAAAATGCTAATGAATCGTTTAATAGAATGATTTGGGATCGTATACCAAAACAAACATTTGTCTCGCTTACCCAATTAGAAATTGGTGTTTATGATGCTGTTGCTTACTTTAATATTGGAGCGAAAGCATCATTTGATATTTTTAAAGAACTGAACACGGAACCAGGCTTTCATATGATTGCAGGATGCAAAGTATTAAATAATGAAAGAAAAAGAAATGCTGAATATCGAATAAACCCTGATAATAAGTCAAGACGGCAATTTTTACGTGTCAAAAAGTTGAAAAAAAATGACAAAATAATTGAAAAAGATGGTGACTTGTATGTTCCTGGTGGATTTTGATAATTTGGATTATTTTTACCTATTTTATGAATAAAATATTACTGTATTTAATGTTTATACTTTAATCGAGTTTTTTTCAGAATAGCAATTTGTGGACGCCGGCCAATATATTTGGAGAACGGTATGATATTTTTTAATGAAATTTTCATGAAGTGTTGTCCATATTATACTCTATGATATGAATGAAATGGATTTTATTTAAATTAAAAAAAAAAAGTTTTGGGTCAATAAAATGATAAAAAATTTGACCTTAAACTTCGGTCGTCCTGTTGTGGTGATGAGAAAAAGTTATGAAAAATCTGTTCCACTCATATCATAGACCTGCCTTATAACAACACTATGGTTCAGTATGGAAAGGTGGAAATGACTCAATTTCTTTGTATTTTGGCCGGCGTAAAGTTATTTTTTGGTCATTTTAGGGGTATTTTGTGGTTACCATGGCAACAATATGGATTTTCAAAAAAAAAGTTAGTCCATTATTCTTAATTTAATATAAGCATGTTACCAATAATCATTTTTTGTAAAAATGCTTAGATTTAAAATCAGGGGGGGATACCCCTTAACCACTGCGCTACGGCTGCTCATACGACGAATTATTTTGGTATTTCGAAATCTTAAATAAGTTTACCACTTTTTTAAAACTATAGCTTATATTCTTGGATGTGCTACTATTGTTTGGCTGCCAAATGAAGTTATAAAAAAAAGTGTCTCTCGTGAAAACAAACCATCACATACGTAGAGCGTTTCTTGATTTTTTTTTAAATTATTTATTGAACGTTTAAAGTTTTTTTTCAACCAAGCAATGACTTGGTTGAAAAAAAACTGGTCTGATTATAAGTCTTGGTATGGAGGTCCTTGTATGAATAATATCCCCTCTAATTTCCCGCCTTGTGCGGAAAATTTATAATCCTTTTTATCTCTGTTGATTTGGATATTCCTTTAATAACCGAAAAATTTTTTTTTTAATTTTTGATTTGTCAATAACCCTGCTTACATCTAGTTCTACATCATCTTCAATACTTGAGTAATTAAAAATGTAGCTATTTTTAGAAAAAACAGAACTATTCAAAAACAAAGTTTGCTATATTAACTTATGCTGGCTGATTGAGCGTGTTTAAAGTTTATTTTTGATAGAAATGGATTCGTTGTCCGTAGACCTATGCTTTGATATATAACATTCCTAGTCAATACCATAATTACAGTAATAATATTTCAAGTGATGAAATTCGGCAATTATAGTTTTTGATTTCAATTTCTCTTTAAAAAAAATTTATTTTTGAATGATTTAGTTTTATGTATGCATACATTTATTTAAATAATTAATTCGATAAAAATTTAATTCTTAACACCTTTTATTAAACAACCCCAACAGATTCGCATTTCCTTTAAGATAAACGTATAACACCACTTTTTTATTACTTAGTGTTTGAACGGAAAGCTTTATTACTGTTAAAAAAATATATTTTTTTACAAAATTCCGAGATACGCATGAACACCTGCAATATTTGAAGTCGTAGCATGACCAATAAACACAACATATGGACTTTAGCTAATTTTCGTCGATATGCGATGAGCTAAAATTATAAATTGAAATATATATATATATATATATATATATATATATATATATATATATATATATATATATATATATATATATATATATATATATATATATATATATATATATATATATATATATATATATATATATATATACTAGGGGTAGTCAGTTTGAGGAAATTATCAAATCTAAAATACCATACACTCTAGATTTGGGGCAAATGTTAAAAAAACAACTCCCAAAAAATTTGAGCTCAACAGGTCCACTCTATCTTTACCCCCTAAGCACTTTTTTAGAAAAAAAATTCTCAAATACCATCAAAAACAGCCGATTTTGCAGGTCCAAGAGGAAAGTTAAACAAAAAAAATTTGAAATTTTTTTTCTTTCTGGGATGTTTATTTTTACCTATATATTTTAGCAAAAATACATGATATTGTAGTTTTTTTCAAAAAAAAAAATTTTTGTATTTAGATTTAAAAAAATTACAATAATAGAATGCCCTAATAGAATGGCTAATAAAATTCTTCACATTTTCTCTTAATCATGGTCAAACACCAAAGTCGATGTCTACATCACTTATAATACCACTTGCTAAATCTTATAAAAAATCATTAACTGATCCAAATAACTACTGTGGTATTAGCATCATTCCAATCTTCACAAAACTAATCGAATATATAATCCTAATAATCTGTCCAGATCTAAAAGAAGCTCATCCTCTTCAATTCGGTTTCACCAAAAATAGCTCAACCCTACACGCCGAATTTGTTAATAGTGAAACAATTAAACACTACAACAACAACAACTCACCTATTTATCTCTGTTCCCTTGATGCTGAAAAAGCTTTTGACAGCTGCAACTGGGACATTCTTTTTGAGAAACTGTACAATAATAAAAAATTACCACTGTATATTGTTAATACAATATCGTCATTATACAGGGAGAGTAGTGCTTCTGTGTCTTATCTAGGTTGCAAATCATCTCCATTCTATCTAACGCAAGGAGTGAGACAGGGATCGATTCTCTTGCCTCATTTGTACAATCTTTACACTCAAAACCTACTAAAAACCTTACAAAATGAAAGTCGTAGGAACATCAATAAATGGAAACTACACGGGTGTTGTAGCATATGCTGATGACATTATACTTCTTAGTTCCACCCTCTCTGGCCTACAAAAGCTAATTAATATCTGTAACATTTACACAAAAGAAAATTGCATAAAATTGAATGCTGACAAAACCGAGTTTTTGGTCACCGGTCTTTGGTCAATCGCAAAGCTCAAGACCATACTAGCGTATGGTCTTGAGCTTTGCGACCATAAAGAAATGTTATTGCAAAAGCTTGATATAGTAGGAAGAATTGCACTGAAGTCACTACTAAACGTTTCAAAACATAGTAAAAATTATATACATCCCCTATTTTGTATTAAAGATATATCTATAATTACGCAACAAAATAAGATAGACTTATTTATTCGCCTGTTGAAAAATAAAATGACATTTGATATTCTTAAGTCGCAGTTGAACAACGAATCAGGTCCACGACCTTTTGTAGATAGCGTCAAGGCTCTGTGCAATAGTCATAAATTAAATATAGAGAAACTAATGCAACACAAAGAAAAAATAAAAATTACTGGTTTAAAAAATATAATTCTTGAAACGGATCTTAAAATCTTAAAATGTGCAGTTGAGTACTGGAACTCAAAAGAACAAAGAACAATCTTCAAGGATGTTCTTGAAAATAAAATTCCTAGATCCTAGAGATTTTTTTTGAAACTTTGAAAATAAATAAGTATAAAGAAGAAGAGTGTGGTCAGAAAATAAATATGTATAAAGAAGAAGAGTGTGGTCAGAAAATAAGTATGTATAAAGAAGAAGAGTGTGGTCAGAAAATAAATATGTATAAAGAAGAAGAGTGTGGTCAGAAAATAAATAAGCATAAAGAAGAAGAGTGTGGTCAGAAAATAAATAAGCATAAAGAAGAAGAGTGTGGTCAGAAAATAAATATAAAGAGGAAGAGTGTGGTCAGAAAATAAATAAGTATAAAGAAGAAGAGTGTGGTCAGAAAATAAATAAGCATAAAGAAGAAAAGTGTGGTCAGAAAATAAATATGTATAAAGAAGAAGAGTGTGGTCAGAAAATAAATATGTATAAAGAAGAAGAGTGTGGTCAGAAAATAAATAAGCATAAAGAAGAAGAGTGTGGTCAGAAAATAAATATGTATAAAGAAGAAGAGTGTGGTCAGAAAATAAATAAGTATAAAGAAGAAGAGTGTGGTCAGAAAATAAATATGTATAAAGAAGAAGAGTGTGGTCAGAAAATAAATATGTATAAAGAAGAAGAGTGTGGTCAGAAAATAAATAAGTATAAAGAAGAAGAGTGTGGTCAGAAAATAAATAAGTATAAAGAAGAAGAGTGTGGTCAGAAAATAAATAAGCATAAAGAAGAAGAGTGTGGTCAGAAAATAAATATGTATAAAGAAGAAGAGTGTGGTCAGAAAATAAATAAGTATAAAGAAGAAGAGTGTGGTCAGAAAATAAATAAGTATAAAGAAGAAGAGTGTGGTCAGAAAATAAATAAGCATAAAGAAGAAGAGTGTGGTCAGAAAATAAATAAGCATAAAGAAGAAGAGTGTGGTCAGAAAATAAATATGTATAAAGAAGAAGAGTGTGGTCAGAAAATAAATATGTATAAAGAAGAAGAGTGTGGTCAGAAAATAAATAAGCATAAAGAAGAAGAGTGTGGTCAGAAAATAAATAAGTATAAAGAAGAAGAGTGTGGTCAGAAAATAAATAAGTATAAAGAAGAAGAGTGTGGTCAGAAAATAAATAAGTATAAAGAAGAAGAGTGTGGTCAGAAAATAAATAAGCATAAAGAAGAAGAGTGTGGTCAGAAAATAGGAAGTAAAAGAACACTAAGGTCAAAAAAAAAAACTCATATTTGAAAATTTTAAAACTATTCATTATTGAAGAAGCAAAGCCAGATATTAAAGGTAAGAATTAGTTTTAGAATGAAACCCCTAAAGTAAAAAATTTAGCTAAACTTTTTATTTCTTATTTTTTGTAAACAAGGCTGTCAGCTTCCAACAGGGATGGAAATACTGCAGCACTTAGCTTACAACCAATCATTTTTCCCAAGAACATCAAAAAAAGCCACTATTCTTGCTTGTCCTCCTCAGAAAAACTTTGAAAAAACTGTGCAATGAAAAGTAAATGTGATTGTATTTTGGCCAAGGTAAAAGAGTCATGGATTAAAGCTGGATTTTTTATACTAAACGATCAAAGTCTAGTAAAAAATCTTTCAAATCTGGACAATGAATATTCAAAACTTAAGAAGCATGAAAAAAGGGGATCCGCTGCTGATTTAGCAAAGCAACAAGATTTTAAAGTTTACCGTAACAAATTATTCTGGGCTGGCACTCCTGATCTTAGGAATACAATAAAAAATGACAAAAAAAGATCTAATTCAGATAAGCTTGAGGATTTGGAGTTTCTGGAGGACCAAGAAGGGGGAAGAAGACTTATGCTTGGATCAGAAGATAAGAAGTACAGAATAATAGTAAGTATTTCTTTTAAACTAAAAAAAAAAACAACCTTCACAACAAAAAGTCACTGCGGAAATTTTTTTGCTGGTAATGTAGCTCTTATGGCTACAATCAGTGATATTTCTCCAAGTGTTTTACATAAAGTTACAGGTGCAATTCTAACTCAATCAGGAGCTGATCTGACAGATTTCAAATGTAGCCAGTCTACAGCAGCTAGAAAAATGAAACATGCAAATCATAATATATGCATGATATCAAAAGAAGATGTTCAACAAGCAATGGATGAATCCCCATACCCATGCATAGTGCATTTTGATGGTAAAACATTAATTGAACTAAACAAAGGAAAAATAATTAAAACTGATAGACTGGCTGTACTCGTTAATATTGAAGGTGAGTCACACTTGCTTGGAGTACTTCCTTTACCATCATCCTCTGGTGAAGATCAATGCAATGGTGTAATGAACCTTCTTAAGGAGTCAACCTTGAATCCAAAGTAGGAGGAATATGTTTTGATACTACTGCAAGTAACACTGGGTTAAAGAAAGGTTCTTTAATTAGAATATCAAACAATTTAGGCAAATATCTTTTAACTATTGCATGCAGACATCATGTATGTGAATTAAGAATGGTTAATCAACATTCCACAGGACCAGAAAATGTCATTTTAAAAAAATTAAAAACAAATTGAAAATCCTGATTTTAATTACAATCAAACAGAACTGATAAAGTTTGATTGGAAAGTAGTAAGGGGAACTATTCTTGAGAAAGCTGCGCAAGAGTCTTTGAACTTTTGCCAAGAATACATTACAAATAGAATAATAAAGATTTTATTAGAGATGATAGAAAGGAGGTTGCAGAACTTGTCGTAATTTACCTTTCTGCATCTTTAGTAACACTAAGAAAACCTGGAGCAGTTCATCATGCTAGGTTCTTATCCAAAGCACTTTACTACCTAAAGCTACAGTTTCTTTCCAGCCATCTTGACTTTGTAAACCAGAATAATAAACTCAAGACAGAAATCAAGCTAATAAGTGAATTTATAGTTTGCTTTTATGCCAAATGGTATTACAGGCTAATGACTCTTGATATAAAAGCAATACACCAAATGCAACAGTATCGAAAACTTTGTGCCAAACCAGGTGCTGTCGATGCAATTTTAAGCTCTCTTTACAAACATAGTTAGTATTTAGATTCAACAATGATTCCTCTTGCTCTGTTGGATGATGACATGTCATTTGAGGAGAAAGCAAATCTTGCAAAAGCAATTCTTACTTTTAAAATGCCAATTTCAGCATGGTACAATACTAAAAAAAAATCAAAAATAGATATAAAAGATAAAACAGAAATGAAAAACAAAATTAGTGAACATCCTTCTTCACTTGCTCTGTTGGTTGATGAATTTTCATATCTTATGTTTGATAGAATTGGATTAGAGGAACAAAGGATAAAAGATTGGCTTTTAAAAGCTTTCAGAATTATGCCAAATCTATAATTGGTAAAAATCAACATCCCAGAAAAAAAAATTTTTTAATTTTTTTCATTTCACTTTCCTCCTGGACCTGCAAAATCGGCTGTTTTTAATGGTTTTTGAGAATTTTTTTTCTAAAAAAGTGCTTAGGGGGTAAGGATAGAGTGGAACTGTTGAGCTCAAATTTTTTAGGAGTTGTTTTTTCAACATTTGCCTCAAACCTAGAGTGTATGGTATTTTAGATTTGAAAATTTCCTCAAACTGACTACCCCTAATATATATATATATGGATAGTATATATATATATATATATATATATATATATATATATATATATATATATATATATATATATATATATATATATATACGAAAACGGTGGTTAACAAAACTATCCATAGAGTAAAGACAATTTAAATAAAGGTGCTTACATTGCTTTGGTATTCGAACATGTTCAGTATCATTAAATACAGCCTCATGAACAGCATCACGAAATTCATAGGAAATTTTCAGATATTTATCTTCTCCTGGACATGGGTCATAGAATCCATTTAGCTGAGACTAAAAAAACGTAAAGGTAATCTGATGTATCCAAAACTTTAGAAAAGGAGTCAAGGATACATTAGAGGGAGTAAAAGGGCTATTTGTTTTGTCGTTATAAAAATCTATTTTAAAACAAAGTTATTTGGAAAGTTTATATCTGTCTGTATTTCTGACAGTGCAGATTTGTTGAGATTGTTATGCAATGACAGGATATAACAATTTTGTTTTGAGTCTTAAAATTTACGAGAAAATGCTGTGCTGAGCGGGTTTGCGTTTTTTTAAACAAAAAAAGGACCAAAATATGAATTTTAAATGAAAAAGGATCAAGATATGAACTTGAAGTATCAATTGAATTAAAAAAAATCTAAAAGATTTTTAATAAATTCAATATTGTTATGTTGGAAGAAAGACCAATTAAATCTGTTTTGGCATGTTCAAAATGTTTCAGTGGCAAAAGAAAAACTTTGTTTGGATATTTTTCCTTAAGAATATCTTTGTAATTTATAAGTTTATTATATTTGTTAATTTATAATTCAAAACTTGTTATAACCTAACGCACCACCTAACACATATTTAGACTAAAATCATTAAAAAGCGTTCTAAATTTTAAAATGTTGATATTATGATCACACATTTAAAAATTGTTTACTGAATTCGAGCGATCATAATTTTTTTAACTTTTTAAAAATAAACAACAAAGTTTAGCTTTGCAGAAAATATTGACGATTCATCGATGATATCAAACTTACTTTAATGTTAAAGGTTTAAATAATTTTTTGTATTGAAAGTTAGAATTTTCTTTTTCTCTACAACAGATATCCAAATTACACTATATAACACATTTTTTGTCCTTGGATTCGAAATGATATATTTCAATTCTAAAGACTCTGGAAAAACGACTACATTAAGCACAAACAAATTTTATGACCACAGCACAAATATAAGAAAGTATCGTTTTTATTGAGACAGAACAAGATAAATTTCGTTTTTTTGCTTGTTTGGTCTGGTAAAAACATCAATTGCATATTGAATAGACTAAGACAGTAAAAAACCACCCAAAAAGCCTCGGAAATGAGTAGGTTTCTTAGATTTAAAAGTGTGAATCACTCTCATGAAGACCCTAAATGTAGTCACTTATCATACTTCTGTCATACTGTTCTTGATGACGTTTAAAGTTCAATATATATTAATGAAAGCACTTATCTTGCTTCTCTAAGTAAGCTCCTATGTTTTCCTTGAACTTACCGAGATTAGAGTTGAGGATATGGATTTTGTGTGTCATTCTGCATCCAATATCATGATTCTTTATGAGAATCTAAACCAACTCCACAAAGATTTCATTTTCCTTGAGATTACCCAGGAACCAGGAACAACTCCAATAAAACTGTTCTAAGACGTTCTCTCTGTCCTGTTCAGGAGCTTGGCAAATTTGTCACATTTTTTGTTCTACTAAATCTTTGGTCCGACAAGGTATAATGTAACTTGGTGACGTATGAAAGATTTCAGTTTTCATAATATATTGTTTCCAGACTTGGAACAAGCTATAGTTTGAAAAGTTTTTATAGTGTCCAATTAGGTATTAAAAAACCCTCCTTTAAAAACATCTGCCTTTATCATTAACTATAATGGTCCTAAACATAAAACATTAGAGCACAATGAATTTAAAATCCAGAAATTTACTCAGATCAGAAAAAATAATATATATATATATAAAGAATATATAATATACATATATATAAAGTGTATATATGCATATATATATAAAGTATAATCCATTCACTTTAATAAAATTACCTAACAGAAAAATATATATAAAAAAAAAAAAAACTGTATATATATATATATATATATATATATATATACACACGCACACACACATGTATATATATATATATACACATGTATATATATAATATATATTTATATATGTATATATATATATATACTATATATATATACATATATAAATATATATTATATATATACATGTGTATATATATATATATATATATATATATATATATATATATATATATATATATATACATGTGTGTGTGCATGTGTGTATATATATATATATACACATGTGTGTGTGCGTGTGTGTATGTATATATATATATATATATATATATATATATATATATATATATATATATATATATATATACATATATATATATATATATATATATATATATATATATATATATATATATATATATATATATATATATATATTAGTAGTAGAAAATCACTTAACAAAAAGTTTTTCCATTTAACACTGTGTTTCATCAACAAAGATTCATCAGAAATGGATGATCAAATTAATAAAACTTCAATTTATACCAAAATTAAATTACAGGAAGTTGCAAATGTCTTAACTACTGTAAATTTTCACACATTTGTGGAATTTGCTGACACTATTATAAAAAGAATTCTTTAGAAATGATTACTTATGCTATTTTTTTAAAATGTTTTTTTAAAAAGGGTAATTAATGTAAATATTATTTGAACTCATTTGTTTTTATAGTTTTTTAGGAGAAACTTATTTTCTTGCCTACATTTAGAAATTAATTCCGATCTTTTGTTTAATTGTTTATCAAAAAATGTGGTATATAAATGTGTTGTTTCCTCTAAGAATGTACCTGATAAACAATATATTGGCATAACAGAGGGTGAATGGAAAAAACGTTTTGCCAATCATAAGCAATCTTTCAAGAATAAAAAGTATTCAAAAGACACCATGCTGTCAAAATATATATGGGAATTAAAAGAAAAAAATATTGATGATTTTATACTGAATTGGTCTATCCTTAAAACAGCGCCTGCATATAACAATATTTGTATATATATATATATATATATATATATATATATATATATATATATATATATATATAAATATATATATATATATATATATATATATATATATATATATATATATATATATATATACAGTATCGGACAAAACAAGTGCAACCAAATAATGCTAATTTAGTTTCTTTATATAAAAGTGCTGCATTTTTTAAATTTAGAGAAATAACTATGTAACTGTTTAGAGACAAAATTCTTCAAGTTTTATTTATTACAAAGTTCATTATTTGTACACGAAAATTAATAAATTAATCAAAAGTATTAAAAAAAGTTGATTTCCTTCTGGACAAAACAAGTGCAACTCGACAAAAGGTTGACCAAGCTGTATTTCGCTATCAATATTTTGTGGCGAATCCTTTGTTGTCAATCACAGCCTTGCATCTTCGAGGCATAGATTCGATCAGGTGATCAATGAAACTTTGTGGAATCGCTGCCCAGGCCTTTTGGATTTGTTCAAACAGTTGATCCTTATTATGAACACCTTCACGATTAATTCTGCGGTTGATGATCTCCCACAGGTTCTTGATAGGGTTGAGATCCGGAGATTAAGGCGGCCAATCCATCACCGATAGGTGGTTGTCTTGAAACCACTGCTTGACTACTTTTGCAGTGTGTTTCGGATGGTTGTCTTGCTGAAAAATCCATTTTATTGGCATATTCCATTCAGCATGAGGTAACATAACATCTTTCAGGATATTTTTATACATGAAACGGTCCATTATTCCATCATTTCGATGTATTGGACCTAGACCGTTAGCAGAAAAACACCCCCAGACCATTACATTGCCTCCCACCATGCTTCACGGTCTTATGGCAGTAACGTAAATCGAGGCATTTTCCGGCCGGTCGACATACACGGCAAATGCCATCGCTCCCAATGATGTTGAACTTTGATTCATCACTGAAAAGGACAGTTTGCAATTTCTGCACATTCCAGTCAATATGAGATGTAGCAAACAGGAGTCTTTTCTTCTGCT
This sequence comes from Hydra vulgaris, assembly GCF_038396675.1. NCBI lineage: Eukaryota > Metazoa > Cnidaria > Hydrozoa > Anthoathecata > Hydridae > Hydra > Hydra vulgaris. The sequence continues at coordinate 23,961,460 of NC_088934.1, read as the reverse complement.
TTTTTAGTGAAATCAGCGGTTTCTTTGCAGGGCGTCGAGAAAACAATCCGGCTTCAAAAGCACGATCGTCTTAATTGCTTTTGTATCTCGACTGATGATATCCAGGGATCCTTCTTGACGAATCTGACGATCATAGAATCCTCTCTAGAAGTGGTGGAATGCGGTCTTCCACCTTTGTTATCTGCTGCCAACTTCCCCGTAGAACGATATTTGGAACATAGTCTTGATACGTTCCATTTTTTCACGCGATATTTATCACAAATACTTTTTTGTGACATTCCACTTATGTAACCGTCAATAATTTTCTTTCTTAGTTCCAATCCAAGACTGTCGGGAGCCATTTTCGCATTTGAAGTCATAAAAATAATAAAAATAAATAATCACGCTTCTCAAGGCTTACCGCGTTACATTTACCTTGTGATGATACAATAATGCTCTGTGGAACACAACGTCTTGGTTGGATGTGGACTGCATTGATGTAATGAAACACTTGTTGTATTTCACTTTTTGTATTGATGTTCTTCGATAAAACACTTTGATAAAACTCACTTCGATAAACTGTCTTGATAATACTGACTGATTGACTTCCATATACTGACTGAATTACATGTCGATTTACATGTCTCTTATATAGTAAAATGAACCTGTGTGAACTTGTTCTGCAAGATTCTAGATGGTTCTTTTCGATGCTTCTGGAAGCTTCTAAATGCGTCTGGATGCTTCTGAATGTTTCTGGATACTTCTGGATGCTACTGGATGCTTCTTCTGGAAACTTCTGGATGCTTCTGGATACTTCCTTTAATTATTAAAAAACTTCCGTGACGTTGACACAGACCAGACTTAAGAAAATGAAACAAACCAAAAAAGTTGCACTTGTTTTGTCCGCTGCAAAATGGCACTTGTCAACGAAATTCTGCCTGTGTGCTGTCACCTGTCAGCTGATTGCTCATGTCATGGCATGCTATGACTCCAGACTCCTGAACTGTTTGCTGTGGTAGTATAGTTTGTTTCACTTGTAAGACATGTAAAATTAGGAACACTTGTTAGCATTGTTCGATGTTGGTTGCAAATGTTTTGTCCAATACTGTATATATATATATATATATATATATATATATATATATATATATATATATATATATATATATATATATATATATATATATATATATATATATATATATATACACGAGTCTCCCACTGCACACTTCGATTAACTCCACTTTTTGAAAAATCTTAAATTTAGTTTTTGGTATTTTTAATAAATTTTCCAAAAAATAAAAACATATAACTACAATTTATTTTTTGGCTTCTGAATAATCAATATTTATTTCAGAAGCCACTTTGATTAACTCCATCTCATATTTATTTCTTTTTAACTGTACCATTTTTTCTTTTTATTCAAATTTTGTTTTGGTGAACATCTATGTTTTACAGAGTTTTAGATTTTATACTAAATCTTTGCAGGTGATGTTACACTTCAGTTTTAATATTACAATTCACATCTCATACAAAAATCATTTAAAAGCTAATGTGTAAATATCGTATAACTATAAGCCAGGTGAATAAAAAAAAAGCAATGAGCTTTTACTCAGCGCCTTTGGAGTAATTGCTCAGCTTTACGTGATTAAAAACTTGAGCCAAACAGCTGAAAATTCTATTCACATAAAGCTGAGCAATTTACTCCAAAACACTAAGTAGTTGCTAAACTTTATGTAAATGAAAATCTGATCAAAATTGCTAAAAATTTTATTCACGTAAAGCTGAGCAACTTGCTTAGTAAAAGCAATTGCTTTTTTTTAATCATCCAGCCTTATGTAATATTTTTTATGTCACACCCAGCCTTACATTATTTCTTAATTGATAATAAAATTAACTTTATAGTTTTACATATTAAAGCAAAACTAATTGTTTATTGTATTAAAGCAAAAAAAATGTAAATTGTAATCTTAGTTCAGTTGTTGCAGATGAAAATATTACTTAAATTATTTTAAATAGTTGTTTCCATTTAATCAATTTTAAAACTATGCCATCACAATCAAGATGAATGATTATAATAATAACTTTGATCATAACAGGAATTTTAAAAATCAAGTTATACTATTTCATCGCTTTTCTTCACTTTTATTTTTATGGATAATCAAAGAGTGCACTGAGAGGCTCATATATATATACATATATATTAATATATATATATATATATATATATATATATATATATATATATATATATATATATATATGCATATATATTAATAATATATACATACATATATAATAATATATACATATATATAAACATATAATATATATATACATATAAATATATATATACATATATATATATATACATATATATATATATATATATATATATATATATATATATATATATATATATATATATATATATATATATATATATATATTTTTATTTTTTTTTTAAACATCTTCGCTTCCAACAAGGCTGCAAGCAGCCACTAATTAAAGTTGGAAGTTACTGTAAGAGAAAAGATAAAGATTGTAGAGCAAGATAACGATTGACGGACGATTTAAAAGATTGCAAATTATATGAATCAGGAAAGCAAGATGAAGGAAGCGAATTCCAAAGAACTGATGTTCGAGGAAAAAAACTAGACGAATAGGCGTTTTTGGAGCACTTAGGAACAGTCACAGAAAAAAGGATGACACTTAATTGAATGACGAGTAACACGAGAATGAATTTTAGTAGATGGCACAAGAGACGCTAGCTCTTTAGAGCAGTGCCCATTATAGTATTTGTAGAAAAGAGAAAGAGAAGCAACATTACGACGATGTGATAATGGTTGAAGGTTGGCTGCAAGAGCAGGTCCAACTATGTTTACAATGCGTTTTTGCACCTTGTCTAAAAGAGAAAGGGCATCATTAGAAGATCCGCCCCAGATATGGCAACAGTATTCCATACAAGGCCGGATTTGAGATAATTATAGAGATAGAGAATAGAATCCAGAGTAAGAAAGTGGCGAGCTCGATAAAGAGATGCAACCTTAGCAGATGCTAATTTTGCAGCCGATTTGATATATGGTTTCCAAGAAAGATTGGAAGTAAGAGTTAATCCTAGAAGATGAAGAGGTGACTCATCGAGTACATCACCGTTCATAAATATAGGAAGATCTAAATTATTGCGATAACGATTGGCTGAAAAAAATTTAGTTTTATCTGAATTAAAGTTCACCAGCCACTGTGAGCCCCATGCTGTAGCAGAAGTGAGATTCTTTTCAAGCTCAAATGCCGCCTTCAGGCAATCAGAGGGTGTTGGTTTCTTATCACGACAAGAATAAATGGTAGTATCATCAGCAAACAATGCCACCTTAGATGTGAGAATATCTGGAAGATCGTTAATGTAAATTAAAAAGAGTATAGAACCAAGGATAAAACCTTGAGGAACCCCTGAAGTTACAGAATAAGAAGAAGAGTGTTGTCCATCGAGGACAACTCTTATGCTACGATTGGAAAGGAAGGATTTTCTAATTATTTAGAGTATGTAGAGTATTATCATCTACTTGCTCTTTGTGAGACTTATTTGAGTTCAGCTGTCTCATCTTGCGATCTTAGTGTTGATGGTTATCTTACTTTAATCTAGGGAACTTTAATTCAGATAATACACACATTTTTTCAGCTAACCATTATTGCAATAATTTAGATCTTCCTATTTTTATGAATGGTAATGTACTCAATGAGTCATCCAACCTTTATCTTCTTGGATTAACTCTTACTTCCAATCTTCTTGGAAAACATATATTAAATCCATTGCAAAATTAGCATCTGTTAAGATTGGATAGCTTTATCATACTCAACACTTTCTTACTCCAGATTCTACTCTTTATCTCTATAAATCTCAAATCAGTTCTTGTATGGAATAGTGCTGCCATATCTGGGGTGGATCTTCCAATGATGCCCTTTCTCTTTTAGACAAGATGCAAAAACGCATTGTAAACATAGTTGGACCTGCTCTTGCAGCCAACCTCCAACAATTATCACATCGTCGTAATGTTGCTTCTCGTTCTCTTTTCTACAAACTATAATGGACACTGCTTTAAAGAGCTAGTGTCTCTTGTGCCATCTACTAAAATTCATTCTTGTGTTACTTGTCAGTCAATTAAGTCTCAAACTTTTTCTGCGACTGTTCCTAAGTGCTCCAAATACTCTTATTCGTCTAGTTTTTTTCCTCAAACATCAGTTCTTTGAAATTCGCTTCCTTCATCTTGCTTTTCTGATTCATATAATTTGCAATCTTTTGAGTCATCTGTTAATCGTTATCTTGCTCTACAAACTTCATCTTTTCTCTTCCAGTAACTTCAAACTTTAATAGTGGTTGCTTGCAGCCTTGTTGGAAGCAATGATGTTGAAAAAAGTATATATATAAATATTTATATATATATATATATATATATATATATATATATATATATTATATTATGTATTCACTATAATATATATATATATATATATATATATATATATATATATATATATATATATATATATATATATATATATATATATATATATATATATATATATATATATATATATAGAACCCTTAGATGTTGTCCGAAAGTTTTTTCCATATTTTGTTGACAAAAAGTAAAAATTAAAATGCAAGACCGGAATTTTTTTTTTTTAATAATGATAGACTGCCTGCCCCAACCAAACCCTCAGTCGATGTAGCAGCACTCCCTTGCGGGTCAGGCTATTTGTCAGTCGATGTAGCAGCACTCCCTTGCGAGTCAGGCTATTTGTCAGTCGATGTAGCAGCACTCCCTTGCGAGTCAGGCTATTTGTCAGTCGATGTAGCAGCACTCCCTTGCGAGTCAGGCTATAAGATAGTCGATGTAGCAACACTCCGCGCATGATTTACAGTAAAAAAAAATAAAAATAAAAACATTTTATTAAAAAAAATAAAAATAAAAACATTTTATTAAAAAAAATAAAAATAAAAACATTGTTTATATTGTTAAAAACATTCAAAATGTTATAAAAACATTCAGAATGTTTTTAAAAACATTCTGGTCAATTAAATTTGCGTTTTTGTGGTTTTTTTAAAAAACGATTAATTTGTAATTAAATTAATGGTTTTTACTTTCGTCCAACACGGAAATGTTGGACGAAAGTCAAAAATAATTAAAAGTGACGTATGTGTTGGCGTAAGAATCACTTTTTTCCTTCCGCTCTTCCTAAAGCCAACAAACTATAGAACTATATATATATATATATATATATATATATATATATATATATATATATATATATATATATATATATATATATATATATATATATATATTATAGTGAATCACTCGGCACTCAGCACTATTATATGTGCACTATTATATCGGCACTATTATAGTGCAGCACTCGGCACTCAGTTGCAAGTCAGGCTATAAGATAGCCGATGTAGCAACACTTCTTTGTAGCAGCAGGTTAAAAGTTAGTCGATGTAGCAACACTTGGCGCATGTTTTAAAAATATATTTTAATAAAACAAAAACAAAAACACTATTTTTAAGACTTTTTTTTACCATAAAAGTCTCTTTTGACTACGAAATAATATATACATACATACATACATATATATATATATATATATATATATATATATATATATATATATATATATATATATATATATATATATTTAGACATATACATATATTTATTTGTATACATATACATATACATATACATATATATATATATATATATATATATATATATATATATATATATATATATATACACACACACACACACACACATATATATACACACACACACATATATATATACACACACATTTATATATACACACACACATATATATATTAGTGATGTACTGATAACACTTTTTTGGCAGATGCCGATACCGATGGATAGGAAAAGGATGATACCGATGCCGATGAATTAACTAATTATTAAAGTTTTGAAGATATAAAGCCATAGAACTTTAAATCGGGTAAATTTTTTCATGGAATCCGTACTGGTAAACAAATACTAAGACCCAAATCAGAGCCAAACAATTACTTTAAAAGGTGTTAGAAAAACTCAGTTAAAAAAATATACATTTCTTATTTTTTTACTATGAAAAGAAACCTTTCAAAAAAATAAATACAATTTTAGAGGAGCGTATTTTATTTCAATTTTAAAAAAAATATATTATGATAAGCAGTTTATTTAGAATTTTAATCTCTTTATAAAAAGCAAATAAAAAAAAACCTCTATAAATATATACTGTAAAAACCCCTAATTCCGGATGTAATCTAATTCCGGATGGTTTTAGTAAAAAGTTTCATAATGAATTTATGAATAATTTTTTTAAATTAATAAACGTCTTTACCAAACAAATCAAAAAATATAAAAAAAAAATTTATATAAACTAATGCAATTATGAAAGATTTCAATTTGAAATCTCTCACAACAAAAAAAAACAAAAAAAAAAGGAAAAAAATAACTTTGACTTGCAACAAAAAAATTAAAAAAGTAAAAACACTATTTTGTGCAGAATTTTATGCTGATTATTTTAGCCCAAAAAAATTTAAATTACCTTTTGAAATAATTGAAAAAAATGAAAAACAAATTTGCTACCAGCCAAAAAAAAAAGACACCTAATTCCGGATAGAGGTAATTATTATTTTATGTACCTAAAAAAAATAATAAACAAATTAGTATGCAGCAATAAACAAATACACTTTTGAGTCCCGGATAAAGTTAATTACAATTGGCTATTTTATTTTTTATCACTTTCATGCACATAATATAATATATTATGTTTATGAAAGTAATAAAAAATAAAATAGCCACCAGGGAAAAAATAATTGACACTAATCCAGATACAGCTAATTTTTTTAGCATCCGTAAAGTTAACGCATTTGTGTTAATTGTATTATTGTAATAAAGAATATGGATAATTTTAAACAAAAAGAAGAGCGAGAGAGTCAAATCCAGCTGGCTATTCAAGCTATTACTGATAAAAAAAAAGTCATACGTACAAGCTGCTAAGTGTTATAATGTGGCAAAATCTACATTTTTTGACAGAACAAAAGGATCATCTAATAATCGAGGAGCGCCAAGAAAGATGAGCAACATCACTGAAGCTATTATTGTTGATTTATTAAAATTTATGAGTGATATAGGCTTCGGCTTAAATAGAAAAGGCGTGTTTATTGTTGTTGAAAACTATTTAAAAGAATCAAACTAACATAGTCTATTCAAAGACGGCAAACCGACTAGAAAATGGTACTCAATGGCCATACTTCACATATGAGCTTAGAGTTGAAAAAAAAAGCTTTAGAAAATTCTATTTTACTTTGGCGTTTGCCGGCTCATACCAGCCATTTTTTACAGCCACGTTGGCGTTTTTAAAACAGTAAAAGGCGCATGGAAGAGAACTGTCGAAAGTTATTTGACTAAAAATCACTTTCAAAGCCTGACTAATCGACATTTTCCGGCCATGTTTAAGGATCTCATCCAAAATGGTGGGTTTAAACCTGAAAATGCACGAAGTGGTTTCAAAAATACTGGTATATTTCCACTCAATCGTTCGCAAATTTCTTCTAAAAAAACTTCCATTGGTGCTGTGTTTCAAGCTGTCGAAAACAACATTATTGAAAATTTATTTGATTCTTCAACAGTTTCTAGTCCATTAGTTATGGGAAATGCTACCAATACACCTAACACACTGTCAAGAATGTCAAATCATGAATTATTGCTTAAAAGCTTTGCTACTTTGAATAATGCTGTTCAACAAGTGGGCATAGATATAAACAAATCAGTGTTAAATATGCTTCGAGATCAATTGACACCAACTCTAAATAAAAGAGTTCAAAAAAGTGAGAGAATAAAGCGACCAGCTAATTATAATATGACTTCGGCGGATGCCATAGCTTACGATGAAGCTGAACAAGCATCAAGAAAACAAAAATTCGATGAACAAGCTGCAAAGAAATTTACTAGAGAACAAAAAAAGATTTCCACTGCTACTCAAAAAGCGAAAAATGCACAGAAAAGAGAAGAAAAAAAAAAGTTGAGACAAAGTCAGTCGTCTAAAATACCAGGTAAAAAAGGTATAAAGAAAAAGAATCAATTAGTAGACCCTCATTTTCCTCAAGCTTCAAATAACATTTTAGTATCTGATGATCTTCTATGTTATTCTTGCAAAATTAATTGGACAAATAACTTAGATAACCAATGGCTTGTGTGTGAGCAGTGTTCAAATTGGTCATGCATTGAATGTGTCTTTGATTATCGTCCAGCCATGGAATTTATTTGTAACGAATGTGTATAAAATAATATATATTCTTTTTTTATTAAACGATTTCATTTTTTTAATGAATTAAAATAATTATTTTAATGTTAGTATTATTTGTGTATGTGTTTTTCTGCATTTTATACGCATCCGGAATTAGGGACATAAACACCTAATTCCGGATAAAAACAATATTTTTTAAAAATAAAATAAAAGATAATATTTTTTATATCATTTGATTTGTCTTGTTATGAAGTTTATTTATTTAAAAAAATTATTTCAAAATTCTTTATATTGAGTTAGTTATGACAATTTAAGTCCTAAACCATCCGGAATTAGGGGTTTTTACAGTATATACATATATTCTCAAAATAAAATAAAATAAAAGACTTCAAAATGAAATACTAAAAAAAATTCTAACTTTAAGATTCTGAAGAAAGCATCAATAGCAGTTGTCACAATGTTTAGTATTTAAAATTGTGTATACAAATATTGTAATGTAAAAACATAAGCATTTCTCCTGTTTCTGGAGTTAACCTATTTCATCTTGAAGAGTAAACTTGTCCTCCACAACTGAACAATCGTTCACTTTCAACAGAAGATGGAGGGCATGATAAATACTTCTGAGCTATTAAAACTAATTGATTGAAGTTATTCTATTTGCTCTCCAACATACC